>NC_045442.1:53255022-53260086 GCF_002776525.5 Piliocolobus tephrosceles | reverse complement strand
AGAAGAAGAAGAAGAAGAAGAAGAAGAAGAAGAAGAAGAAGAAGAAGGAGAAGAAGAAGGAGGAGGAGGAGGAAGAGGAAGAACCAGGAGCTGGATAGAAGGAGAAGAAGAAAGAGAAGGAAAATGAGGCTGAAACAATAAGAACAAGAAGAACGTGAACAACAATAAGAACAAGAGTAAAAACAGGAAGAGGAAGAAGGAGAGGAGAAAGAGATGAAGAGAGAGAATGAAAAAAGCAGAGGAGGGAGAAAGGAGGCATGGAAGAGAGGAAAAGAGAGCAAAGAAATGAAAGGCAGAGAGATGGAGCGAAAGAATGATAGAAATATAAAAGTCTAAGAACACTTACATTAAAAGAAAAAAAAAAAAACACAAAATTTGCCCTGATTAACAAACTTCAAATCATTGAGTTCTTTAATATACAGTTGCATAAAGCTCTGTTCAACTGCCTACCAGAGCCTTTTCCTCTAGACTATTGGAAAGCCTCTCTTTAATCACCCTTAGCCAACCAAGTAAACCTTCAAGTAAACCATGAAGATTTACTTGGTTGGGTTCTCATTTCCCTCTAAATCTCCTCCCATGTTTTCCCCAAGCCCAAGTATGACAAAATTGAAGAAAACTGCATGATTGACGCAAAAGGGAGAAAACATATAACCAATGCCATAGTTATCCTTAGAATGCAAGAGGTAAATAATATCCATGAAGGTTAATCTTTTAACACTTTTGATTTTATAAAACTTTTCTTTGCCCAAACTTCTATGATTCTTCAGAGACTCCTTTTATTTACAGTCTTATATCAGTAATTATTTTTCTTATTTTCTTATATTTAGGGTGTTCATGATTCTTCTTAGATTTCCCCATTCCACTTTTCACATTCCATTTCCACAGAAAAAAACTAAGAGCATGACATATTTACTAGTGATGTATATGTTTCTGCACAGGTGTGTGTTTAAGGGGTAATTAGTATATTTTTTACTGTATTTTAAAATAATGTCAAAATATAGTTTGAGCTTAAGAATGTCACTTTTAGGTAAATCAGCTTTCCTCTTGATTGCTTAAGATGAAGCATTTTTAATAGTTGTATGTAAATAAAACCTATGGATTTTCACCTGAGAGAAATGCAAGGAAATATCCATGAAGCAAAGTAATTAGAGATTATCACTGCGTTATTCATATTCCAAGGGCATGTAATGCTTTATAAACCACGCAGGTGTTTTTCCAGTGTATACCCACAGCCTTTGAGTAGTGAGAAAGATTTTATTATTTAATCTGTATGTGTATATCACAAGATGTGGAATGAATGGGTGAAATGAAGGACAGTGAAGCAGGGTTTTGGCACTTTTAGATCCTTATAGGTAAGTGTGAAAGATTAACACATATTCTCAATGTCATATTAAAATGTACAAATCAGCGTGACTCCAGCAGTTATAAGTTATAGAAATTAATAAATGTTGAAGGGGAGTAACTCAAGTCCTGCATTGGAATGAATAAGACCATTCAAGAAACTAACCATAGGGGAAATGTTGCTAAAATTTGATTTAAAATTGCTAAATTGATTTAAAAACATATATTATCTCATCTCTTTCTGAACCCAATAGGCTTCACTTATTTGTTTAGTATCAGAAAAATTTGAGTGTTTTTTGAAACACAAAAACATTAGGAATCAGTGAAGATAATTTCCCAGTATTCTATCAGCTGTTGGATGGTCCAGTATCTTTACTTCAGTGGTTATCAGGAAAATAGCTTTAGAACACATTAGGAATGTCCACATTAAGGATTTTAAACATAGGCAAAAGGCAGCAACATTTTTCAGTGAGTACTAACATGAAGGGATCTGAAGAGGAAATAAATGCCTGTAACACAAGACAGTAGTGAAAAGGATGTGGGCAATGTTAGAGCAAACACAGCAAGGAGGACTTATAATTGTAGACATCAATTATGCTGGTGATGCTCACTTAGGACAGCAGTACCAAAGTTGATTATGAGGTGGTAAAATAATCTAACACTTAATATGGTGAGTGACACGGAAAAGGATATTGGTAGGATGGCTTCCCAGCTGCCAGCTTTGATGACTGAGTAGAATCCACCAAAAGAGGGAATGTAAGAAGAGAAGCAGGTTTAGAGAAATGGCAACAGGAGGAATTCAGTTCAGACACGCAGAAACTTACATCCCCATGGGAATACTCAGAACTTAGGCCACTGGCGAATTTGAATATTTTGCACAAAGGAGAGACATAAGTAAATTAGCATGTTTAAGGTCACTTGCCAAAGCTATAAAGAAATGCATCCTGTAGAAGTAAAATTAGTCTTATTTTGGTTCCATGATCATTAAGGGGAGCCCAGGTACTTTATTTTTTTATTAATTTTTTATTATACTTTAAGTTCTAGGGTATACGTGGATAACGTGCAGGTTTGCTGCGTAGGTATTCATGTGCCATGTTGGTTTGCTGCACCCATTAACTCATCATTTACGTTAGGTATTTCTCCTAATGCTATCCCTCCCCCTGCCCCCCATCCAAGGACAGGCCTCTATGTGTGACGCTCCCCACCCTGTGTCCATGTGTTTTCATTGTTCACCTCCCACCCATCAGTGAGAACATGCGGTGTTTGGTTTTCTGTCCTTGTGATAGTTTGCTTAGAACAATGCCCAGACACTTTTAATTGCTCTCCTAGTTTATATACAGATCAGATATGTTACCACAGTTGCAGGAAAAAAAAAGTTATTTTACACACAAAGGGAGCATTTTATAAAAATTGTCTGCATATCAGAGACTCAAATGTATCTGCAATGTTTGTGAGAGAGACTCAAAATGTATCTTTCAAATTGCCAGTTGAACTTACTTTTTCTTTTCCTGTGGTATATAATGGGAAGTACGTGTCTTGACAACAATAAGTATACTACATGTCTCTTGAAATACTAAGGGATCTCTTAAGATATAAATCAAAGCATAAAAATATTCATCAATGTCGCCATCTCTCTGCCTCCTGTAGGATGAAAGAGAAGCATTGCAGAGTAAAAGAAGAAGAAAATATCTGTTGATTGTTCTCTCCATTCCTTTGACCTAGAATTATTTAGATCTAAGAGCAACATAAATGACTTACCAATTCCTTATTTATCCTGAAATCTAAGCTATAGCCCTGATTTGATTTTCCACTTTTTGGCATCTAAAATTTCCCAGGAGCATATGCGGTGGCAACAAGAAACTTGAGCCTTTCACTGTATATTATATGTAGGCAAAAATACCAAATTTAACCTGGATATCTGTTAGTCCCCAATAATAGAATTATATATTGAAAAACTCATAAGTTTCTACATAGTCTCTTATACCTTTAATGGGCTCTCTGATCAAATTTAATGAGTACAACCAAGGTTTTGGACAACTGCCAAATAGTACATGCCAGAGAGAACAAGGAATGGGATGTCAGCTTGGTATTGTGAGTCTGGGCAGAGGGCATGGGACACAGAAAAATTAGGGGAAAGTCCATGCATTTTGTAACACAGGAGGCTCTATTCAGATCCAAGTGTTTTTTTGTTGTGGTTTGTTTGTTTGTTTGTTTGATGACCTGTCATGATATAGAAAGGATATTCTGAGTACAAGCATCATAGGTAAGTCTTTGATTGCAGAGAAGTGCCACAGAGAAGTGAATTCCGGGGAGGCTGGTCACGTTACACACTCTGTCAGCCCTAAGACACATAGCCAATTATGATTACTGTTTCTATAATGGAGGTCACTTATCTTCTGCTTGGTCTTAGAGGTATTTCCATTTTAGGTGGATACATTAGTTTGCTAGGTCACCGACTGGATGACTTAACAAATACTGATTTTCTCATAATTCTGGAGACCGAAGTTCACGATCAAGGTGTTAGCAGGTTTGGTTTCTCCTGAGGTTTCTATCCTTGGCTTTCAGATAGTCACCTTCTTGCTGTGTCTTCATGTGGCTTTGTCATTCTGTATAGACAATCCCTGGTATCTCTCTTGAGTTACAAGGACCCTGGTAAGAGCTGATTAGGGCCCACTCATGTGACCAGTTCAAAGTCCCTCTTCTAATTATGTATCTCTAAATACAGTCACTTTGTGAGGTACTAATTGTTAGGACTTTAGCCTATGAATTTTGGGGAAACACAAATTTATCTGAAATTATATTTTGACTTTTAAATTGTGGGCAGTTTGCTTTGTGTATGTTTAAAGAAATATTGACTATTTAAATAGTAATCTAATACACTATGAAGGATCATGCAATTTATTAGGCCTCCTATCAACCAATGTTATGGCTCTTATTTATTTCTTTGTAATTTTATTGCTATATTTACTATTTCATCACAAAGCAGGAGAAGACTTTGGATCATAAGTTAGGAGTCCTGTGTTTATTTGTACCTAACACCGGCAGTCTTTATGCAAGGTATTTAACCTCTTTAATCCTGTGCTTCATTGGTCAAAGAGATTTAACTGTGTAAAAGTTTTTGCAAGTACACAGTGCTTCACAAATACAATATTAGTATTATAGTGATTATTTTACTTTTTATAAGAAAAAATTTCCTTAGCTTTATTGTATTTTGGTCTCATTAGTTTAAACAAAATAATTTTTTATGATTCTTTCCATTTTCAGGCTGTACGTCAGCATAGCCAATATTAAAGTAAATTTTTGTTCTTCTGATTCAGGAAATAAGTTCTGTGGAGAAACTATTATAGTATTTAATTTTTAGTCCTTTCTAGTACCATATTTCCTCTTAAAATTGAATTCATGGGCTGGGCGCAGTGGCTCACGCCTGCAATCCCAGTACTTTGGGAGGCCGAGGCAGGCAGATCACGGGGTCAGGAGATCAAAACCATCCTGACTAACACGGTGAAACCCTGTCTCTACTAAAAATACAAAAAATTAGCCAGGCATGGTGGCCGGTGCCTGTAATCCCAGCTACTTGGGAGGCTGAGCCAGGAGAATGGCGAACCCAGGAGGTGGAGTTTGCAGTGAGTTGAGATCGCTCCACTGCACTCCAGCGTGGGCTACAGAGTGAGACTCTGTCTCAAAAAAAAAAAAAAAAAAAAAAAAAAAAAAAAAAAAAAAAAA
>NC_045442.1:53240642-53254922 GCF_002776525.5 Piliocolobus tephrosceles | reverse complement strand
CAGCATTCTTAAAATACCAAAATCTGAAAACTATTCTATTCTGAGTGATTCTGTATTCGGGAAGACTAAAATTCTGGAGCTATATGAAGGCAAATTCCTTATGAAAAATATCTATAATCATAACATGGTTGTATTTTCTTGAAGTCTATGGTAATCCTATACTAGCATTAATTCTTTATGTAATCCCTTTCACCTTAAATGTGCCAGCTTTCCACGGATTCCTGCCAGATAATACAAGGATCCATCTCTAAGTCAGAGACCTCATGCTATCTCTCTCAGGTCACCTTTCTTCTGTTCTCTCATTAGTTTTGCAGACAAGTGATGGTGTGAACAAAATTATCAGCATAGTGGCAGACATATTGAGAGCACAGAGCAAATGTATGTTACCTCCTTCCTATTAATAAAGCAATACATTCCAGTTAAGCTAGGCTTTTGTCCAGTTTCTCTAATATAACTTTTAAATTACTGTTACGCATTTTAATGTTATTGCTAGTTATTGGGATTGTTTGTAGACGATAGATATATGAGTCTTAACAAGAACCTTCATGTTTGTAAAACTGTAAGGAAAATTATTCCTACAGTTTTCTTATTTTTCTTTAAAAATTTTTTATTTTATAACATTCATTAAGTGCCTACCATGTGCAAAGTGTAATGTCAGACCATGGCAATACTATGTTAAAAAAAAAAAAAAAAGTCTCTGTTCTGTTTATAGTCTAGAGGGAGTAACAAACAATAATCCAGCAAACAGCAAAGTGGTGAAGCACATTTTGTATGTGGTGTAAAGGAAATAAACAGGGTGCTCTTACCAATAAGTCTGTGTAGTGAACTGCAGAAATGGCCACGATTCTCCATCCTTTCTGTTTCTGCATCTTCTATAATGCAACTGTAGCTTTTCTTATGGAGCACTGCAGCCTGTATCTTCTCCCTTTGATTCTGGGCTGTGTAGTGACTTCTATTGACCTGAGAACTGCATTAGAAATGATAGTGTGACTGCTCTGAGCATTAAGATCTCCCTCTTCCCATTGCCTTTTGACTATGCGAACAAATTGGCTAACATTCTAGAATGTGAGAAACTGCATGGACCAGAGATTGGCCTTCCTAATTGAAGTTACCTTAGAGAAGCGAGCTGCCAATGACATGCAATTGACAGGAGCTGAATGAATGATCCCTCAGATACCAGGAGAGTTGCCTTGCTTAGTACAGACAATATTATTCACAAAGAAAAATTAGCAGCAAAATGGTTATTGTTTCAAACCATCATTGGGTGGCTATGAAATAAATTCAGCTGATCCAGTTAAAGTGGGATACTTAAAGAAATACCTTACAAGGTAGATATAAGCTCAGATCTAGAGAGGGTGAGCATCTTTCACAGTGAGAGTGATTCAAAGAACACAACCTCAGAGGGAATAGCAGGTGTTAAATAATATCGACTGAATTAGGTTGGCGCATTTTAGGATCAAGTGGTTGAAATATATTGAATGAAGAAAAGAATGGGGTAAGGTAAGATTACAGATATAAACAAAAGCCATATTATGCAAAGCCTTGTAGGTCATGAACAGAAGGTGGCCTGTGTCCCTGAGGACAGGGGAAACTAATGAATGATTTTAAAAAGGGAAGTAATACTATTTAATTTGTATTTTAGAAAAATTCACATGGCAAAGACCATGTTGAAGGCTTTGTAGTAGCACAGAAAAGAGATGGTAGTTACTTATAAATACCTCTCATTTTTTAATCCCTTAGTAGACATGGGAAGGTTTCTTCAGATTGTTTTTAGGGATAAATTCTAAGTCTATCTACTTGTAGAACTCTCTCTATTTAAATCCATGAAGTTTTGCATATTCTCATATGTCTACATAAATTGACGTAGATGTTGTCAGGGGATGCAGAAGCCTTTTCTGAACACAAACTTGAACTTTGAGTTATGTGAAAAGGTCACATTTTTTAGTAGCAAGAAAATGCTTCTCTTGACTTTTTATGTTCTATTTTTAATAAAGCTTTCTCTTGAAATTTGCTTTCATGAATCTGATTTCCAATGTTAACCCTATATTATTATTTTTTCTTCAGTATTTTTTATTCACTGATATTTTTTCTTTTAATTATTATTTAATAAAGTAAAAAATCTGTTGAAATACTAATATAATCCTTTTTCTTTTATTCTAAAAACTTTTCTGGTTGTCTTTAATGCAATCTCAAGTAGCATGCTCTGTGTCCTTCAATATTTGCATGTACATTGTTTCTTGATTGACATAAATTTTGTCTTACTATTTATTTGTTCTAATATTTCACTAAGAAAATTATATTTCAATAATATATTATTGTGTATAATATAGTATTACATAATAATTATGTCTGTATATAAATAAAATGCATCTTACAGTAGTAATGAAACCTCATAGAATTAGAGCTAAAAGAACATTTGGAAATTAATTTTTCTCAAATCAGATTTATAGAGAAAATCTAGCTTGTAAACAACAAAATTGGAAATTAGCAAAATTGTCATGTCTTCTGGTATTGTGAGCTGTCTACCCAGGAAATATAAGAGCTATATAGTTTATGCATAACTCAGAAAATTAATGGGAATTTGGCTATTTGATTCTAAATTGAACATTCTGTGCATTAATGAGAGTTTCTTATTGAAAAAATGATGAAATAGAAACATCATTATAGAAAATTCCAACTGTGTTTGGAATAGAGGTTTATTAATTTCTACATATTACTTTTGATTTTTCCCTTCATCCTTGCCAAATATGGATCTAAAGATTGTTCTTATTCTTTTGAAATGATAATGATGATGAAAAAAATAACATCAACATAAACTCATTTCATTATAATTGCTTTTCTGTACATTTAGCTATTTTATCCTTAAAGGGAGATACCCTTTCCCTGTGAGATTACATCAGTCAAGGTACAGAAAGTTTAAATAATTAACCTGCAGTGACATTATTACTGAAAGCAAGATTCAAAGTGTCCTTCCTCCAATCATAAGCTGTGTCTATTGAACCATAAAGATTTCCATGGTGTCAACATAATTCTAATAACTAGTAAATATTACCCACATTAATGAATTATAACTGCATTAATGAGAGTCTTAAGAAGAATTAAAAAAATATAGGTACTGTAAAAGAACAGGTAAAGAAATCACAAGAGAACAATGAGTGTACTTTTTATTGATTTTTTAAAAAAAATCTTTCAAGATTTTTCTTATCTATAGACAATGGGATCAAAAAACTTGGGAATTTATGTTTTAAGTTTTAATTTACGTAAAAGGCTTTAGTTTTTTATTCCTAAAAGCATACAGAAAAGGTAGCAGTAGAATGATGGTAATGGAATCATCCATCTGGCTCTAAAATTGTTTCTTTTCATTTCAAATAAATGAACTCAAAATAGCAAACTAAGATTCATGAGACATGTAGAGGTTATAGAATAAAAAGTGGCTAAAAATAAATATGACTGTAATACAAGAGCAAAAAGCATTTCTCTATTGCACAGTCTGCCCTTGGAACAACAACTAACATGTTTCTAAAATTTGCATTAAACTCTTCTGTGCTGCTTTACACTTAATTCACTTGTGCTTAATTAAGAGCTTTTATAATCTGAGAGAAAAATATTTGATACCGAATTATGCCTATAGTTTAGGAAAATGTGACTACCCATTTCCTTTCAATTTTAATTAAACACCTGATTTAAACACATCTGTTTAATGCAGTGAGGAAAGTTACTCATCCAAAATAACTTACTTATTTGTACTAAAATAGTGCAAAATAGTTCCCTGAAGTGTGTCTTTGCAACTTAGCCATGCATTTGTTATTATTTGTATGCAGTATAGTCTTGTAAAAGCTTTTCTATTATTAATTGAACATGTCACAAAATGTTATACTCAATCACCCTAACTAGATTATCATCTCCTTGAAGAAAATGATTATAACTAGTGTTCTCCATAGTTCTTAGCAAAGCCTTTGCAATGAAGCATTATGTCACTAATTTAACAAAGTTCATTATATTTCTATACAGAAAGCTAACCATTTTAAAAAATTAAAAATGTCTTTGTTTCTTGAAAGATCAAAACTAGAAGAAGCAAAATCAACAAATACTTAAAAAATTCTTTGTTTATTATTTATGTTGTTGCCAATCATATTTTAGATAGGGAAAGAAAGATATTACAAAAGCTTGAATTTACCAGTTTGGTGCATTTTCTTTTGACTCAAAATTCATTAATTTCATAAATAGTTCCATTTTGCATACACTTGTCAGTGAGTTATTTTGTCCTTACAAAGTGCTGGTAAATGAAAGAGATAGGAACTTAGTTCTTATGAATTACCTTCTCTTTTGTGTATGTTTGGATTAGTGGTAACAAAAAATGAATATTTAAAGAAACACCTATACATATATATTTCTATACATACATGTATATAGTAAGATACATAATTTTAAATTATAATAATTTCTATAAATGAGTAGAATTCTACCATAGATATCAATAAAAAATCAACTTCTGATAAGATGTCAGAGAAAGGTGATATTTAAATTGTAGCTGGAAGCCCATTGACATGATTTATGCAGATGCATGTCTTAATTAGAGTTGCATATTTAACAGATCATTCAGCTCTCTGTATAGAGAATGGATTTGTGTGAAGCCAAATTATAAAACATAATTATAATTTTAGAAGCTATCATAATCACTCATTGACAAAGCCAGGTAAAATGTAAAAAGAAAATGGATTTATAGTAGTTTTGCAGGCAGACTTGTTTTGCAGATCCAAGAGATTAAGATAACCATAAAATTATTCTTCTTTCTGGTTTTCCAGTATCTTTGAAATTCTTTTAATACTCATCTGTAAAAGTATAATGCCTATCTAATAAATATGATTTACTAATTTAAAGCATTGGTAAAAAGTAGACTGTAATAGCTTGGTCTATGTATACCAGAAAACTTTAGTAAAATATGTAATTAAAAGTCATTAATTTAGGTAGCTGGACCTCACTAGGTAAAATAATACTGACATTTGAATTCTAATGTTATGGATAGCTGCAACTATTTCAATTGAAAATCTAACTTTGAACCTCTTTCCTTGCTTCTGATTTTCTTCCAGTCTACACCATTTGTGTGTTTGTAATAACTATTATCAGAAACATTTTTCTATTTCTGGTTGTCTGATAAACACTATACAGAATAATATTGCATTATCCTGAGAGAGCAACAGTTCATACCAGCCTATTGAACCTAAAATTCTCTTCAAAGGCACAAAGAAAAATAAGCGGATAGATTATATTTTCACCCAGAACACCAAGTCAACTCCCTTTCCCAGACTCAGTTTGCGGTCCTCCTATAATCTTTGCACTTTTGTTGCATCTGCAGTCGATAGTGGGCAAAAGAAAGTAAGATAACCCCTAGATCACACAGTTATTTTGGAAAAAAAGTATTAACAGTGTCATCTCAGATTTTTTTTTTTCCTGAAATATAGGAGCCAAACCAAATAATGTAAAATACTTCTTATGATTTCATACTACTGATAACAGAATAAATTTCTTCTTAAGTTTCTATATAAAAGCCATGATAATCCAAGGAGGAGAGAGCAAATAAGTTACACAGTTGTGAGAAGGTTGATTTCTTTTCTCTCCAAACCCCAATCTTGATGGAGATTTTCTTTTTTCACATCTCTTGTAATATGAATAAATGTGCTGAGGGATTATGCTTGCATGTCTCTTTTGAGACCAACCAGTGATTTTAAATAAAGATTGCCTTAACCCCAGAGATATAATATGTGAAATTACAGTCTGAAGATTTAAGGTTTATGTTTATCATAAAAGATCATTTATGTTTATCATAAAAGGTCACTTTCCAAACTCTCATTCTAGAAGTGATATTACATATTGTATTTAGAAAAGATCCACAGAGCTTATCTAATATTATTTTCTTACTTTGAAAAATGTAAAGGGTAACTTACAATATAATTGTTTTAAACAATTATACTTTGTACATAATGGGAGCAAAATAGCCTATCAAAACAATGTTGATAGGTTATTTTTCATTAAAAGATAATAAAAATACAATTCTAAGAAGACTGAAGATTTCTTCAATATTGTAAAATAAAATGTTGAATAAATCTTATTACACAATCATTCATACTGAATGCATTTATTATTTTGATATTAAGATTGTCAGACATGAATAGGTGGTAAGTCACTCGATAGCAGAGCTCTCTGCTCATAAAATATAAAAAAGTAAGTAGAATTAAAAAAACTCTCAATTGGAATGGGCAGACAGCTTACAGACAATTTTGATTCTCAGTAATCTTTATAGCATTTTTTATGCACTGAAGAGTTCATTGGCGGAAGTATTCTGTTACTGCTGAAACAGCTTAGAGTATATAATATGCAATGACTATGTTATGCGGTCTGTCCTAGAGGCATGTAGATGATAATATATTCTTGAATAATGCACCACCCCTTCCTACTCTACCTATCACTATAAAATATTCATAATGTGTCCTGAAGTATATATAAGTTCACTTTATAAAATGCAGAAGTGCTAATTTGAAAATGGTCTTTAAAGCCTTTGGTTAGATTTTTTTTTTTTTATAATTCCCAAATGCCCATCATTGAAGTGCATGTTTTTCCTTCCAAAGTAGAGTATTCTTTGCATGTTTAATTTAGTAAATTAAAAATCTATCTTAGAATTGTACTTTTATTATCATATATATATAATGGCAAATTAAATAATAATCTTGGCATCTATTGGAATTTGAGAAGATTCTCTTCATTTCAAATATGTACTAAGGTTTCTCTAGAACACAAAGAATAAGAATTATGTGTACCGATCTAGCCAGAGTTGATTCATCCTTAGAGATGGTATGTTTTATGGCAATTTCCTGCAGAAATCTTTGGAGAATATCTCTAAAATATCTTCATGCTATATGAGGTTGATGGTTTGGGTAAAATGAGAGAGGCTGATATGATTTATATATGTGTCTCTGTCCAAATTTCATGTGGAATTATAATCCCTAGTGTTGGAGGTGGGGCCTTGTGGGAGGTGATTGAATCATGGAGGTGGTTTCTCATGAACGGTTTAGCACCATTCCCCTAATGCTGTTCTCATGATACAGTTTTTTGTGAGATCTAGTTATTTTAAAGTGTGTAGCCCCTCCCCCATCTCTCTCGGTCCTGTTTCTACCTTGTAAGACACTTATTCCCACTTTGCCTTCTGCCGTGAGTAAAAGCTCCCTAGGCCTCCAAGAAGTAGAATATGCCATACTTCCTATATAGCTTGAAGAACCATGAGCCAATTAACATTCTGTTCTTTATAAATGGCCCAGTCTCAGGTATTTGTTTATAGCAATGTGAGAACTGACTAATACAGAGGCAAACTGTGAATAAAACTTCTACACCAGTTTTAGATTTGTGAAAACCTTGATAGAGACCAAAAGAGACCAAGGGATTAGTGCTGGCATCCACTAGTAAAGAATATAAAAATGGAACATTTTATTTTGTTTTCATCAATACATGGTTTGTGGTCCTCCTATAATCAATATATGGTGATATCTATGGAAAAGATTTCACAGTCCTTTATATATAAATATCTTGTAGGTCTTACAAATACATCCATAGAATGGAAAGGATGAAAAACTCTACCAAGATTTGTTGAGATAAACTTTTAGAGTCAAGTAATCAATTTATTTGTCTTTGATTTTATAAATTCCAAATCAGGTTATTATTTGACTGGTCTTTGAAGCTCTACTACCAGGAAAGAATGGCAATCTACTTCATTTTATAATTAAAATTTCTCATTGTGAATTAATACATTGGCATTCTTGGATGTGCATATAGCAAAATAAATATAGATTAATGAACTCTATTCATTTATTCTTCTCATTACTGGACAAGACACATAGTATGTTTTTTTCTGATGGACTTTTTAACCAATATGTACCTTCCTGTTACCCAGATGCCATTGGAAAAGCAGAAAATTTTAAAGTTAATTAGTTATATTAATTTTAGCTATTAACCAGGAACTTTAACTTATCATTTTATGGTGGTGATGTTGGGCAAAAGGCCACTTTACACATTACTCATTTGTACGTCTACACCTGGGGAATCCCATATTGCAACAGAATCCAGAAATTTAATTTTTCAAAGGGCTATGAACATATACCAGTGGTCAGTGTAGATTTTCTCCTTTCTCATATGCTATGTCCTTAGGCAGTAAATCTCAGAGGGAATTCCTTGTCTACTTGAAATTACCACATTTATCACCTACTTACCAATAGCTGCTTAATAATTACTTTTAAAGGTCTGAGACAAAGAGAAAGGTTTTGGTGTAGAGTTCATTGAATTTAAGGCAGATTTGGTCAAGTGTGTCCCTCTGTTTATTTCTAGAACTTAATTGCTTCAAGTAACTTCAAAGACAGAGAATTGCTTGGGTATAAAGTATGCACAGATATAAAAACGTGTGACCTAATATTACACCAAAAGCACAGGAAACAAAAGAAAAAATAGATAACGACTTCATTAAAATGAAAAATCTTTGTATATCAAAAGCTAACAACAGGGTAAAGTGACAACCAACATAATGGGAGTAAATATTTGCAATTCAAAAATCTGACAAAGGACTAATATTCAGAATATATAAAGAATGCTTAAAATGCAAGAACAAACAGCAAGGAATCCAATTCAAAATTAGACAAAGGACTTGAGAAGACATTTCTATAAAGAAGTTATACAAATGGCCAACAAACACATGAAAAGTTGCTTAATATCACTAGTTATTAGAAAAATAGAAATCAGTATCACAATGAGATAACACTTTAGGCCACTAAGGTGACTTTTTCAAAAAAATTACTATTTTTAAAAGTATTGGCAAGGATATGGAGCAATTGGAACACTGCTGTATTGCTGTTGGTAATGTAAAGTGGTGCAGCCACCATGAAAAACAGTGATCTGGTCACATAAAGTTAAACAGATTTCCTGTGTGATCCAATAATTCCACTTCTGTGTAGATACCCAAAAGAATTGGGCCAAGCTCAGTGGCTCACACCTGTAACCCCAGAGCTTTGAGAGCCCAGGGCAGGCAGATCACTTGAGGTCAGGAGTTTGAGACCAGCCTGGCCTCAATCTACTAATATTGTAGATTATTATTTATTATTTATTATTGTATCTACTAATAAATACAAAGATTAGCCGGGTGTGGTGGTGCCCACCTGTAGTTCTAGCTAATTGGTAGGCTGAAGGTAGGAGAATCGCTTGAACATGGGAGGTAGAGGTTGCAGTGAGCTGAGATCACGCCACTGCACCCCAGCCTGGGCAACAGAAGTAGACTCTGTCTCAAAAAAAAGAAAAGAATTGAAAACAGGGACTCAAACAGATACTTGTACACAAATATTTATAGCAGCATTATTTATAATAGCCAAAAGGTAGAAACAATTCAAATGTCTATTGATAGAAGAATGGATAAGCAAAATATGACACATACATAAAACAAAGTATTATTTAGCTTTATAAAGGAATGAAATTCTGATACATGCTACAACATGGATGTGGATGAACCTTGAAAACATTGTGCTAAGTGAACCAAGCCTGACACAAAAGGACAAATATTGTATGATTCCATTTATATGAGGTACCTAGAATACACAAATTTGTAGAGACATAAAACCTAATAACAGTTACTGGAGGCTCAAGTGTAGGCAGAATAGCCTGTTACTATCTAACGGGTTACAGTTTCTTTTTGGGATGTTGCAAAAAATCTGGAAATGTATAGTGGTGATGACTACAAACTATTGTGAATGTACACACTTTCACTCAGTTATATTCTGAAATCTAGTTAAAATAGTAAATTTGATATTACTTCCTATCTTAGCTTGAATTTCTATACAAAAATATCTGAGATGGAGTGGCTTAAACAACAGATGTTTATCTCAAGTTCTGGAGGTTGAGAAGTCCAAGATGAAGATGCGCACAGACTCAGTTATTGGTGAGAGCCCTCTCCCTGGCTCACACACATTGCTTTCTTTCTATATTCTCACATGGTGGGAGAGAAATCTCTGGTGTCTCTTCCTATTCTTAATAAATGCAATAATCTCATCATAGAGTTTCTACCTTCATGATATTATCCAATTATCTCTCAATGGCCCTATGTCCTAATACCATCAATTGAGGGCCAGGGCTAAAGTGTATGAATCTGGGGTGACGTAAATATTTAGTTTATACTATGTATGTTTTACCACAATAAAAATTAAAATGCTTCACAGACTCCATGTTATTTTACATTGCACTTTAAAATATATATATATTTTTTGCCCGTGGAAACATCTACTTGCCTTCAAATTCTGCAGATACACATTTTGACATTGTGGTAAACAATTTCATTAGGTTCCTTGACTATTCTTTTGATCAGCTTTTTTTTTCACCTATTTATAAGTTCATATTAATGGATTTTTGTATTAGAAGGTAGAGGTTAACTGAGTCTTACAATATTCACAATAAATGTCTTCTAATGTTTATAATAACTGTCTTACAAATTTATAAATGTTATGAATTCTATTCTATTTCCCACAGTCCTGTACAATGCAGCACTATTTCTCTGTTGACTGTTTTTATAAGGTATGCAGATGCATACATTTTATGTAAGGTACATTTTGTATATATTATTTTGGAGGAAAATTGGCTATACAAGCAGAGCATAATTTAGCATTTTCAATTCATTTGCCACTTTTTATTTTATCAATATTTTAAAAATTGCATGAGAAAAACAGAGTAGGCTTTTTATGTATTAATGACTCAAAATTCTTAAGAGGGACATAGATCTTAAGTATCACTTCTACTAATTAAAATACAACATACTTTCAACTTGGAATGCATTAAATATATATCTCTATAAAAAGAAGACTGACCAAGGGTTCAAAGTTCTGTCTCTGACTTGTCCTATAGTTTTGAGTTATGGTTTTATTTATTTATTTTTTTTTTTTTGAGATGGATTCTCACTGGGTCACCCAGGCTGGAGTGCAGTGGTGCGATCTCAGTTCACTGAAAGTTCAGCCTCCTGGATTCACGCTATTCTCCTGCCTCAGCCTACCGAGGAGCTGGGACTACAGGCGCCCGCCACCACTCCCAGCTAATTTTTTTTGTATCTGTAGTAGAGACGGGGTTTCACCGTGTTAGCCAGGTGAAATGAAAAAGTGGCATTGTTATATTTTTCTCCTTTAGATGCTGAAGTAATTAAATAAAAAATAACAGAAAATATACTATAATTTCCAGTAAAGCCCTTGAAAATCTATTATGCACTAAGTTTGGGTATATAAAAAGGTACACACATAACAATAAAATTTGGTATTCATATTGGGCAAATTAAACATCATATTTCTATTCAGTAGGAACAAATACAATATTTGAAAATGTAGATTAGCTAGACTAAATCTAAGAAAATTATGTGCAAACTATTTTTCAAAAGTTCTGATTCTTTTCTCTTTCTAAGGCACACTTCACTTTAAGAAGTAAAATCAAGCAAGTAAAATCAAAATTATGGTGAAGATACTGTGTTAAGGATATTCACATTTATCATAATTTTATTGACAGTAATAACATTATAAGTTCTGTGATAATATATTTATTTTACAAATAAATGTATTTATATGCAATATATTTATTTTACAAATAAATACATTTGCATTAAATAAATGTGAGGAAACTGTACCTCAAGTGGCCTAGTTAATACAAATGGCCTAGTTAATAAACATATATAAAACCAGTCTCAAAAATAGGTCTGTGTAACTTCAAAGCCCACACTCTTAATTACTGTATTATGCAGTCTATAAAGTGCTGGTTACCTTAACAATGAAAACCCACTTTTCCTTTGTTCCTCTCTCACTCTCACCATTTTCTCATGCTTGCTCTCTGGGATCACCTTCCAACTCCCTGTACATAAATCTTTGTCTCGGGGTCCACTCTTGGGAGAAACTCAAGCTAAGTCATACCTCTTCTAAGGATCCTCATCATAATCACTCCTATTCCCCAGACTGCCTCAAATGTTTCTTCTGGAAGTGCCGAAAGCACCTAAGACTTTGCTAATAAAATTCTAAGGTTCAATATCCATCTTTTAAATGTATCTTCTGATTGCCATTATAAGGTATTCTATAACTCTTACAGTCTCATTTGTTTCCCCTTTTCTGACCTTCTTTCGTATACACTGTCTATACAATACATTTGAGCATTTCATATGTTTCTGACTCTTGGTCGATCTTTCATCTGTCATTTCTTTGCCTCTCCTCATAATTAATAAGTCATAAAAAGGCTCGGGCATACCTTGCATTTCTTTTTTTTTTTGATTTATAGTATTAATACTCACAAAGTCACTGCAGGCCATAAGGCACTAACTCAGTGGCATGTCATGGTTCTCCAGGAAGCTACATACTCCTTGACAATGCAGTACCCATTTTAAACTCAGAATTAAAATAGGAAGTTTCTCTTCATGCCATATGACATTAAAAATTCTCCTCTGTAATCATAACATGGCCTAAAATGATATACAGAACAATACATAAACTTGAAAAAGGTGAGTGTGGCAACACACATCCATTTTCTCTGACAACTATCCAGACAGGTAGGCACAAGTTTGCACTGCTGTGGTAGGAAGCAGAATCTCCCACTGAAGTTAATTGATTTAAAAATTCGTATTTAATGGCTGGATGCAGTGGCTCACACCTGTAATCCCAGCACTTTGGGAGGTTGAGACAGGTGGATCACGGGGTCAGGAATTTGAGACCAGCCTGGCCAACATGGTGAAACCCTGTCTCTACTAAAAAAACAAAAATTAGCTGGGCATGGTGGCGTGCACCTGTAATCCCAGCTAGTCGGGAGGCTGAGGCAGGAGAGTTGCTTGAACCTAGAAGATGGAGGTTGCTGTGAGCCAAGATCATGCCACTGCACTCCAGTCTGGGCAACAGAGCAAGACTCTGTCTCAGGAAAAAAAAAAAAAAAAAAAAAAAAAGGATTTAATGCACTAGTAGGCACCATTCAGGTATACCCAGATAATGGCAGATCCATATATGATGAGCCAGTAAGTACACCATGTGATGACCATGGATCAGTCATAGATCATGAGAGATTTGTTAAAGTTGAAAATGATTACAGTATAAATTTTGGACACTTGGTTCATTTCCTTTTTGGTAATTTCATTTTTAAATATTTTACTCCACATTTTTAATATTTAAAACTGTCCAACTAAAACACAAGAATAAAAAGCATGGTCTTGCATAGTTTTGTCAGGTTGTGCTATATTTTACTTTAGATTTCAATTTTGAGAAAAAATTTTACTCAACTAACAGTAAAAAGAATAAGTTAGAATCTGAAGAATTCAAAACCTATCATTATAAACAGGATATACCTGATATTTTCCACCCAGAAATAATTGGTGAGACAATCTTGGTTAAGAGGCAGTAGCTTTTGGAAATTAATTATAAATTATATTTTAAAATTACAATCAGAAGAAACAGAAAATCTCTTCTTAGCTCTAACTTTTATCATCACACATATGATGTGTAAAAGTCATATGAGCAAGGCAAACATATAGGCTTTACTAAATTTTGTTACACATTGTAAATGAATGTCAGCGATGGTCACAGACTATCTCAGCTAAGATTGGCTATAACATTGCCCCTTTCTTCCTGCTGGAGAAGGCATGTTAGATTGGAAACGAGAACAGTAAAAAACTCATATATATATATTTATTTATTTATTGCATTATTATCTCATTCTTTGTGTTGTATGCATTAAATTTGATATTGTTGTACCATGAATCCTGCTGTTCTAGAGAATGATCACTTCAGAATCAATCCACAATGAAGAGTGTCACAGAGTTTAATATTATAGTGAGGAGAGGAGGCAAGGATAACTCCACACCCTACTGGCTAAATGCAGTTACATAAAGAAATCATAAAAATATATAATGTAAACTAAAAGGAGAAAAATATAGTGTTTAATAACCATTTTGCATTGATAATTAAGAAAAGAAATGACACTTATTCCAGAATATTGTGATAAAGGGAATTAGATAACTCCCAGACTTGTTCATTGAGAATCAGCCGGGCGCGGTGGCTCAAGCCTGTAATCCCAGCACTTTGGGAGGCCGAGACGGGTGGATCACGAGGTCAGGAGATCGAGACCATCCTGGCTAACACGGTGAAACCCCGTCTCTACTAAAAAATACAAAAAGCTAGCCGGGCGAGGTGGCGGGCGCCTGTAGTCCCAGCTACTCGGGAGGCTGAGGCAGGAGAATGGCGTAAACCCGGG
>NC_045442.1:53074012-53240242 GCF_002776525.5 Piliocolobus tephrosceles | reverse complement strand
AAAATACCTTTTCGTTTGTTGCAAAACAAAGAAACCTCTGAAAGTACTGTCAGAGAAGCAGAAAAATAGCCAAGAAAAGGTCAATCATAAGTTGATCATGGTGGCCAGAGCAAGGGGAGATACACAGACCAATTTCTGTTATAATTAGTTTGAGTCTCTAATACGTGGCAGCATAAATTACAAGAATGTATAGATTTATTTATCCTCTCATCCAATTATGAAGTTCTATGTATCGTCTTCACCTTTGTATCCTGCATAGGACATAGCACTCACATTTTGACATAGATGACTGTGAATTAATGCTTGCATTTTTTATTTATCTAATTGGCAAATCTTTATGAAGTACAGTTTCCATTTTATATTAGACCTTGTATCACTTCAAAGTTATATTAAAAGTAATGATGATACCAAATATTCTAAGTACTTTATTCATCCAAATTCACATAACTCACACAAACTTTGGAGGAGCTTTTATTATTGTTTTCTGATTTTCAAATTAAGAGACTAAAGCACAAGGCGTTTAAGTAACTTGCTCAGCATCATACATATCTGAGAATTAATGGAGCAGTGAATAGAAACATGGGTAGTTTCAGGGTCTGAGTAGAATTTCACTGGGCAGAAAGTACATAAACATTAAAAATGATTAATCTACAGTACAATATTAAAGTGCAAAACAAATCCCATGAAAGATAACAAGGGGGGGAAACACTCAGTGATAAATGTTACATTGCATCACAGAAAAGGATCAGCAACTTCTTGGTCTCTGAAGTGTCTTATTTTGTAATTCTGCAATTCTATAAAAGAGAAGTCTTTTTTTCTAGGGTAAAACTTGAGGACTTTATTTATACCATTTAGTGAGATTCCATCATGTGCCAGCCCCTTTGCTAGATATTCTTCATGTGTTACTTCCTTTGGTATTCATATCTCTAATTAACAAATAAAAACATGAAATGCATGTTTTTAAAGATGAGAGTATAAATGATGTGTACAAAGTGACACAACAATGAACTGAGAGAGCCTGATTTGGAGCTCCAAATACCACACCCTATACTCTGAATAGAAAGTCACATGTCACATTCATTCCATCAAGAAGAGTTTTGATTTAATTATGTTAGTTTTTAAAAAAATTTTTATAGGAAGCAGTAAAAGTGAGTTGAGAAAGGTAAGAAACTATAACACACATCAGACTTAGAATGGCAAAGGGAATCTGTACAATATGTTCATAGAGTATAATATATATACCTTTTTTATTTCAATCTTACTTTATGAGGAAATGTGGCAGGGAACAGAATTGAATTTCAATAAATCAAAAAGATGGTTTTCTCTTAAAATGTATGAGAAAGTTCATTGATACCTAAAACAAAATACTCCCTGGATGGTTCTTTTACCAGAGACATTTTAAAATTTGTGTAGAGGGTCTAATTAAAAATAATCAATTCCTACAAATGTATTATTCTTCAACTGCCAAAAAATGCTATGAGAGACAACGGAATGGTAACAATTAAAATTTTCAAGAAGTAAAATTTAGAACCCAAGGAAAAATATAATTGTAAATACCATTTAGTAGTTTTTAATGCTATTATGACTAAATAGTGGGAATTTCTTCAGAAGTCTTCATATTTACAGTATGAAAGTTGAATACATAGAGACCATTTTTTTCATACTATTTTAAATAATTCAGTCCATCTCTTTATCTATTTTTCTTTCATTGGAAAATTTTAAAGTGAAACCATACAGGTAAAAAAAAACCTACTTAAAAAAGTAAGACTATTGTAATTCTAAGCCCAAGACATTATTAACAGATGCAATTTTGAAATGGTATAGTGTCTAGGCGAAAGAAAATGAGAGAGACAGAGACAGAGAATAGCCCTCTGTATGTTCGTAGTAGTGAAGTAACCATTACTAAATATATACCTTCAATTAATTAAAATAATTCAAAATGCTTAGTCCACAGAAGAAGAAATATGCTCAGGAGACTGTAAGTGTCTTGCCAGGTATCCCTTAATTTCGTCACAGCTGCAGGATGCAATACATGGCACCTGGACTTGATGAAATTGGAGGCTAGCACTGGGGAGGTGCAGATACTGACCCTGAAGGTTGCACGTTTCTTTGTAGTTCATGCTTATTTCTGAAAAACGAGTTTACTGTTAAAAGACACCTGTCCTTTTGATCACTTCTTGCTCGGGCCAAGAGTTGTCACTAACATGGAAAAAGAGAGTATAATCTGCTGAGGTCTGGAATTTTGGTTCAACAGAAAGTCTGAAGTTAGCTGTTGCCATAGAACATAAATTAGTGACAAACATAAACAGAAGACCTAGGTGACAATCAAGAATCATCCAAAGAGGAGTTTAGGGCAATAATGCATGCTTTGTCCTTTCTAAGACAATTCCTCTCTCTCTCTCTCTCTCTCATTATAATTTTTAGCTGATAAAAGGTTTTCTTAAATATATTGCAAGAGTATTTCTGGAAACAGGACCCTAATTTGTGGATTTACATTCAAGTGGTTATTAAGAATTGTTCTCAACATCAACACCTATGGGAAAAAGAAAGGGAGTAAGCAGTGAGCAATGCATGCAGAAGAAAACAAGAAGATTAAAAGTGTGATGACTTTGCAGAGATGTTCTGGACTGGTGTGTATGAACCAAGTCTTTATGCTCCTTCTCAGATGCTTCAGTGGGTGTGGGATTTGCTTGAGAAGGGAATGGCCTTAGTGTAGGCAGCTCTGTTCTAGCTTTCTGCTGTCAATAGACTCAGAGTATAGAAAACAGGCAAGAGACTGCCCTTAGACTCCTTGGTTTGTTTGTTGGTTGCTCTTAACCACAGGGATGTTAACTTTTATTAGCTAGCTTTATAACTGTATATGTCAAGCATATGTCAAGCTCCCCTGGCTACCACTGTGACCGTGTCTCTCATTGCAATAATTACGTCTACTGGATATTTGATGATTATGCACCACGACCTGGCCTCTATTATTCCAGAGTCCTCTCTTTCATTACAGAATTCAATGAGCATATTGATATAATAGCACCTGTTATTGTTAGTCCTGGCATACAAGAAAACAGATATCACTGAACTTGATATTGAAGCACCTCTCAGCTGTGCATTGCTTACTGCTTTGGTAAACATGTCTTCTGAAAACTTTTGCAGAACAAAATGAACATCTCCACACCCTCTTTTGCTCCATTATCCACTAACTGCCAGGACAGGTATTGTACTTCCTCTTTGATGCGAGCCAATACTATTCCAGTTCCTAGAATTATCTAAGTAGCATTTTAGAAACATCTGGAGTTTTTGCCAAAGTAGTAAATCTTTTGTTTTAAGACAGTGCTCTCATCTCAAAAAAGTCTTTCTTAATCAGTGTTATGTATCATCCTCCTTTGATTCAGCATGTTCAATACCCACTCACATTATATATGTTTCTAGTTCTTACAGTTCCTTCAAATTATAGTTCTTAAATATTGGTCTGATGGTCAGGAAGGAAGTCAGGGGTAAATCTATGGAGAGTTCATGCTCACTGGAAGGCAAGAGGTGTCTGCATCACCTACAAGCAAAGGAAGGGCACTAGCCCTTAACAAGGAAGAACAGCCACTTTTTCAGGCTCAGGTTAGATTAATCTGAGGACTCAAGGTTCTCAAGTTCATCAACCCAACCCATAGGCAACTGTCCCATTCTTTCCTAAACAGGGCCCTGATGTCAGCATAGCAGTCCTACCTAAGTTGAGAATTTATCTTTCTCCTGAGTTCTGCTACTTTTATGATAAAAATTCTGGACATGATATTCAGCTTTCTTTGCCCATCTACTGCTGAGAGGCTTTTTATATACTGTAAAGAAGGACTATTTGTTCACATTTAGCTTTTAATTGATGACTTTTCACCTCTAGTCTTTCATTACATTTCTCCACAGTATCGCTTGCCCCTACAGCCAGACAATTTCATTTCCTTTATAGTTACCATTTTTCTCCTATTTCTTAAAAGCTTGCTACCTTTCACCTGCTAGTTGCATTTGTTTTTTCGATTGGTACGCCACTAAGTTAAACCCAGATGAACTTTTAAGCTATACTGTTAAATTGGGACAGGGTTTATTCATAGGCTACCTACTGCTCACAAGAAGTTCTTTATTGTCAGCTAGCCAAGAGGTGATCCAGCTCAGCTTCAAAATTCCATCTTAGCATCTACTTTTATTGACTCCTCCTGGTACAAACTCAGAGAGGTTGATTTATTCAGAAAGTAAACTCAGATATAGAAATCTTGGCCCAGTGCAGTGTCTCACACCTGTAATCCCAGCACTTTGGGAGGCCAAGGCAGGTAGATCTCTTAAGGTCAGGAGTTCGAGACCAGCCTGCTCAACATGGTGAAACCTAGTATCTACTAAAAATACGAAAATTAGCCAGGCATGGTGGCGGGTGCCTGTAATCCCAGCTACTTGGGTGGCTGATGCCGGAAAATCTCTTGAACCTGAGAGGCGGAAGTTGCAATGAGCTGAGATCACGCCACTGCAGTCCAGCCTAGGCGACAGAGCAAGACTCCATCTCAAAAACAACAACAACAATGAAATAGAAATCTGCATACAGGAAACTCATTAGAAAATACTTTCAGGATTTATAACAGTAAAGAAAGGAAAGGAAGCAACATTGGGAGGAGGAGGAATTGGCTGCAATACAGTCACAACAAATGCCTCAGCCAATTCCATAGGGTAATGGGAAGCTAGAAAGACCCTGTAGACTGCCTGTTTTGGGTTGATAATCACCCTCCTGCATTGCCCGGCACTCACTATAACTGGAAGTTTACTTCATTAGGGCAGAGGACAGGACTCTCATACCATCATCTTATCTACATTTTTGATTAATACACTTATCTCTAAATGTTCTAATGACTAAAATATTAAGTTCCTATACAGTGAAAGGCAATACTAACATCGGGGAGAAGACATACTTGTCTTTTTGCAAAAAAAAAAACAAAAACAAAAACAAAAAGAACTCATGTATATGTCTAAAATTTCCAAGGTTGATACATTGAGATATACTGATGTTTTGCTAGTATAAAGCAAGAGATTGCCTTTAAGATTTTTCTTCATTAAAATGCAGAGAAATTAATACTATAACTAAAGAAGTTATAAATTATAATTATATATTATTAATAAAAAGCAGATGGTAGTAATATGAAAGGTTAAAATAGGTTAGGAAAAGTCATTAACTGCTGCTTGTTATTTATTTGGAGATTTTGATGAGAGAAAGTCCAACCCTTAGAGAACATAACTGAAAAACTAAAAGCTATCTTACATTTACAATGACAATAGACAGTATTTTATTTTAATTTTCAAAAAAAATTGTCTCAAAAATGTTTTACTATAGATTTTATTAAAATAATATAAAGTTGTCCTAAAAGCTGCTGATCTTTTAAAATTTATAGTAACAAACATACTTTGCTCAAAATAGAAATTGAATTTCAAATAAAAGCATATTTCATAATACCAAAATGTACTTTCAGAATTAAATTTAAGACAAAGTGTTGTTAGTGGTTTTTGTTGTTGTTGTTGTTGTTTTTAATAATGACCAACTGTGTGTCAAACTGTTTTGGATCATGGATAAATGAGAATAAGATGATTAAACTTTCATTAAAAATATTACTATTTGGTGTTGAGACTAATCACCTTAAATAAAATAGAACAGAGCACTTTCTGAAGTAAAATGGATACCTATTTATACCTGGAGGCATCTGGGGATCTCAACTTTGTAGTAACAGAGAAATATACTTACTACTAACGCACTATTTTAGGTTATTTTTTGTAAGGGAAGATTGCAATAATACCTCTATGATTTATTATGGTAATAACTGTCAAAATACTGTCGAATTGGACATTTCTATTAATATTAGATTCAAATTTTGCCACCACTTGCCTTGGCAATAGAGTAACTGAGAAATTCACATTTTTATGAGACTCCATGACATAACGTACCCTTTACTTGCCCAAAATGCATCATTTACAATTTTAAAAAGTATTCTGTTATTTAAAGTAGTTGTCACTCTGCCACAGTCCATTGTTTTTCTTTGTCATATCAATATATCAAGATATTTAAAAACTAAAATGACAAATCTGTGGTCTAGAAAAAAAATTTCCTTTAGTTTTCACTGTATTAGAGAAGTTCTACCTTTAAATCTGCCAAAATCTGCCAAAAGAATTTAATCTAACTACATAAGTGTAAGACTATTGTAATTTTAGCATTATATTATGTCAATTTAAAACACTGGACATCCTGGCAATTACTAGCACATTAAATGCAAAAATTTTATCTCTTTAGGGAAACAATTTAAGCTTCAAACCAGGCATTGTTATCCTATGCTGGCATTTCATTAAATGGAGGTCATCAAACTCAATCCAAAATATACTCTTTTTTTTTTTGTGAAGATAACTATCAGATTGAAAGTCTAAGTTTAATATTTCTTTTAAGATTTGAGGAATCCTGAAGCAAACTGTTGTCTCTTTTATGACATCAATTTTGGAAGTGTTACACAAAGTAAAAAAAAAAAAATGAAATGCTTTAAGAGAGATGACACTTGAGAGAATGACTTTTATCCCAATTCAGAAAAAGATTATTGCTCAAGAGTATTCCAAAGTCTTTATAAATCACAGAATAAAAGGCTTTGCATTTACCCCAACTGTGCAAGACGGAAAAGAGAGCCAATTCCAGGAAAAGTCTGGAGGGCACAACATAAACTCCCAACAGCCTCATTGTGTTCCATCTTGAATAACAAGGTGGTCAGGTTGGCTTATGTTTCAAAAAAAAAAAAAAAGGATGTTAAAGATGTTAAAATATTCAGTAATTGTTTTAAAACAGAGTCCTATCTTCCTTTGTAGTGATTAAAGGCAGGGAGGATAGAATTTTTCAGGAAATTTATAACAAAAACCACTTCACCAAAAAAATAAGAGCAGTTTACCCAGTGTGATATTGAATAAGAGCAGTTTACCCAGTATGATATTGAATAAGAGCGGTTTACCCAGTGCGATATTGTGAAATATATATTTAGTCTTCATCCCTGTTTTCTGGCATAGAACTCCTAGAATCCTTGGACTCTCCAGTGATGTCTTTTTGCATGCCAGTAAGTGACTGATGGTTGGCAGCTCCTAGGCAGCTTCAGGATGGGGAAGGCTAAGGTTTGATGGAAGGATTGAGACTGAGGTGAGAGGAGCTGAAGGTTAAGTTCATCACCGATGGTCAATAGGTTAATCAATCTTGCCTACATAATGAAGTCTCCCTAAAAACCCCCAAACCAGGGTTCAGAGAGCTTCCACATAGCTGAACATGGGGAGAGTCCTGAGGAGTTGTGAGGCCAGGGAGGCATGAAAGCTTTGCACCCCTTCCCCTGTACCTCACCCCGTGTATCTTTTTGTGTGTATTCTTTGCAATATCCTTTATAATTAACTGGTAAATGTAAGTACATGTTTCCTTGAGTTCTGAGAGTCGCTGAACAACTTAATCAAACCCAAAGAGAGTATTGTGGCAACCCCAACTTGAAGTTGGTTGGCCAGATATTCTTGATGCCCAGACTTATGAATGATACCTGAAGTGGAGTGGGAGGTGGTCGTGGAGACTGTGTCTTCAACTGGTGAGAGCTGATGCTACCTTTAGGTAGATAGTGCCAGAATTGAACTGGAGGAGACTCAGCTTCTGTCCACGGCAGAATTGATTGTTTGCTTGGTGTGTGGAAGAAGAATGACAACAACACATATTTGGTCACAAAAGTCCCCTATGTGTGTTACTGGTTGTTGAGTGAGAAAATAGAATAAAGAAAACATTTTGAGTTCTCGTGTGATTCACACAGTGTAAATTAGACAATGAGTTGTTTTTCAAACAAAGAAAGTTTGGGAATTTTGTTCTTACTAACAATATGTTATAAATCTGTTAATGAAACTTCCATGTACTTTTCCGTGGTAATAGTTGTAACAAATAGAAGGCATAATAGTTTCTATTAGCACACACTAGGAACCACGGAATTATTAATCTTCTCCAGGACTCAATAATGTTGGTGACATTTTATCATGGATGCTTCACAGATGAGGAGGTTGATGCTTTAAGAGATCATTAATGGCCAATGGTCACATCTAGAAGAAGTTTAAGGTGAATTAGAGTCTGGATTTCCATGTAGAGTCCATGCTTGTCTACCTTGTCCCCTGTTTATAAAGTGTTTTAAATGAATTTCAACCTTTACTTGACAATGTAGTTTTAATCATAAATATATCTACAATATTGATTATTGTTCTTTAATAACACTGAGGGTAATTTATCTCCTAACTAGTTCAAGATATTATACTTTGATTTTTTATGTTTTCTTGGACAGCATTGTATTACTTCTTTTTATCTTTAGGGCACCTCACAATGTTGTCAGTGGACCTACCTATCTTCTTGAGACAGTTCTCTTATTCCTCCGTTTCCAGAAAACTGATAATTTTTACGTGTCTGTGAGGTAAGAGATTATAATATGATGTTACTTTTATTTGTCTAAATGACCCGCCTAAGAATTATGTATAAGCATTACTTTTTTTGCAAGTGTTGCTTTTAGTTATTTTATTTGACTACTTGGAGACCTTTATTCTTTATTCTCTGGTTCTCATTTGTCTTGAAGGGTGAAGTTTCCAAAGAAGTAAACTCTGGCAAATGAAAACATTTAAATGGGTTTTTGAAAATTATCAATTTTTGTTTCTTGCATGTCACCATAGTACAAATAAAATTATTGAAAAACATCAGATGTTTTGTTTTGTAAGAACTTGAAATTGTGTTTTCCAAATTAGTAAGAATAGAAACAAATTAACATCAAATCCCAAGTAATAGAGACAGTCACTGACTCTGGAAGATCGACATCTTAAAAGTTTCTGTGTCTGTTGAGATAATAATGCGATTTGTGTCTTTAGTTCTGTTTATGTAATGAATCACAATGATTGATTTGTGTATGTTGAATCAGCCTTGCATCCTGGGGATGAAGACTATTTGATAGTGGTGCATAAGGTTTTTGATGTGCTGCTGGATTCAGTTTGCCAGTATTTTGTTGAGGATTTTTGTATCTATTTCATTCAGGACATTGACTTTAAAGTTTTCTATTTTTGTGGCATCTCTGCCAGGTTTTGGTGTTAAGATGATGCTGGCCTCACAGAATGAGTTAGAGAGGAGTTTGCAGGAACATGGATGGAGGCAGAGGCCATTATCCTTAGCAAATTAATGCAGGAACAGAAAACCAAATATTGCACGTTCTCACTTGCAAGTGAGAAATAAATGATGCAAACACGCGGACTCAGGGGAGGGAACAACACACACTGGAGCTTGTTGGAGAGTGAGTGGTGGGAGGAAGGAGAGGATCAGAAAGAGTAGCTAATGGATGCTAAGATTAATACCTGGGTAACAGGATGATCTGTGCAACAAACCACCATGGCATACCTTTACCTACGTAACAAACCTGCACATCCTGCACATGTGCCCCTGAACTTAAAGTAAAAATTAGAAATTAGAAAAAAAATTTATATGAAAAACAACACTCTGGAGCTCTTCACAGATATCATTTCCTGGAGAGTTTCAATGCAGTATAGCTTTTAAAGACTCTAAAACATCCTGTGAAAAGTAAACCTGGTTAAACTGATTGAACCTGGTATTTTCCATAACAAATATACAGACACACACAGAGAGATACATATATACACACATATATATATACACATAAACATGTATTTAAATTAAAATAAACAAAAATAGTAGTCAGATATGCAGATCTATGTCATATATACAGATATATATATGTGACTACTACTTTTTTGTTTAATTCTCTTACCCCTATCTTTCTCTTTTCTATGTATGCAGATATGTAACAGCTATGCAATTGCACCTTGGAAGATGCTTTTCTCATATTTTGGCATCACCTATTGTTTAATCCTAAAGCCAAGGAAAGACTCAATATTTAACACTTGAATTTAAGATCATGAATTATATTGGCGTGGTGAGGTGGCTCACGTGGGTTATCCCAGCACTTTGGGAGGCCCAAACGGGTGGGATCACAAAGTCAGGAGATCGAGACCATCCTGGCTAATGCGGTGAAACCCCATCTCTACTAAAAATACACACAAAAAAATTAGTTGGGTGTGGTGGGCCTGTAGTACCAGCTACTCAGGAGGCTGCGGCAGGAGAATGGCATGAACCCAGGAGGCAGAGCTTGCAGTGAGCCAAGATCACACCACTGCACTTCAGCCTGGGGGACTGAGCGAGACTCTGTCTCAAAAGAAAAAGAAAATATTATGCATTATATTTACCAAAAAGGCAAATATTATCCTAATGCTGCATTTTAATTTCATGACTTCCAATATATCTGGAGAGTATGGAGGAAAAAGGCGTTAAAATTTTTATTTTAAAGTACATCACTTTACAGTTTTCTGAAAACTATAGCTGACAAATTTGTTTTGTCTCAAAGACAACTTAGTGACAAGTTATTTCTTTTGGGGGCCATAGATACAAGAAAAGATTTACTTCATCTGTTTATTACCCTAAAAATCTCTAAACAAAATTCTAGTCCAACTTGCATTTGTGATTTCTCTAGACTTTATTTACCAATGCCCTATATGGACAAGATCATTTAATTTAAAAAATTTGAATTAAAATTAATTTTTCATTGAATGTTATCATTTCTTTGTGTGTGTGTGTATGTATGTATGTGTGTATGTGTGTGTGTGTCTGACTGTCTGTGAGAGAAAGACAAAGCACAGTGAATTAAATTGGCCATTTTGTCTCCCTATATTGGACAACCAGTGTCCTGAACACTGATTTTGCTAAGTCAGCATCCCTACTGGGAAACACAGAGCCCACTTGGTAGAGGCAAATATAAATGTACTTGAGAAACACATTTTTGTTTAAATTTTCCTCATAAATTTATTAGAATAAAATCAACGGGTATAACAGAAATAAAAACACAGTGCAAATATAAACTTTTATTTTTATATCGATTAGTTATTTGCTTTATAAATTTCGTACTTTATAAAATAAAACGGCCTTATGTAATTGCAATGGCATACATGAATTTTTTTCCAGGTATTGTTTGACTTTTAATAAGCTGATTAGTGACTTTTTTTTTTTTTTTTTTTTTGAGACGTCTTGCTCTGTCGCCTGGGCTGGAGTAAGGTGGCGTGATCTCGGTTCACTGCAAGCTCCGCCTCCCAGGTTCATGCCATTCTCCTGCCTCAGCCTCCTGAGTAGCTGGGACTACAGGCGCCCACCACCATGCCCGGCTAATTTTTTTTTGTATTTTTAGTAGAGACGGGGTTTCACCGTGTTAGCCAGGATGGTCTCGATCTCCTGACCTCCTGTTCCGCCCATCTGGGCCTCCCAAAGTGCTGGGATCACAGGCGTGAGCCACCGCTCCCAGCCAGTGACTTTCCACTAAGTAAATCAACACGACTAAACAATGTACTGCAGGGATACAAATACAACCCCAGGCCTTTGTCAACAAGCTCCCTCTATACGCCAGGGTAAAATAAAAGCATCGTTTGCTTCTTCACATCTCATATCACTTCTCCATTTTGTTCTGTGTAGCATTTGTACTTTTGCTTTGCATTTAAGGAAATATCTGTCACTTATCTATTTTGTTTTCTTTTGTAGCTTTCATGCTAATAAAGAATTGGCTGTCCTCACCTAGCAAAATGTTCTTATGCACAAACTACAATGACATGGTTGTGAACCTGGTTTAATGGTTTGAACTAAGAATGACTATTTATGTTAATAGAAATGCTCTCAATAAACCAGTTCCTGCACTATATGTCACAAGTAGACTTGGTAAATTGAAAGAACAGAGCCTGGTAAAAAGAAGTCAACTCCTGATCAAACAAAGAAAACAGAAAGATTGAAATAACAAACAAATTCATTTTTGATACAATGTTTTTAAAGTCTTTTGAGGGAGAAACTGTTTGCTCTCTGTAAATGCAAACCAGCTAGTTTCTGCTCCCTAACAAGAGTATTGCTCACAAAATTATAAAGAAGGCTGTTGGTTTATGAAGCTCTCATGTACCTCCTTTCAGTCTTTCTCTTGACTTTTCTCTCCCTACTCCATCAGAAAACGATACGATTCCTTATTCTAGGCATCACAAGCTCAATGACACAAAGGCCAGGCATTTAATAAAGATGTGAAGACAGCACCGTGTGTGTGTCTGTGTGTGTGTACGTGTGTATGCGAAGCATGAATTTTACAGATGTTTGAGTGCGTGTGTGCATGTGCTTTTGAAGCAGGGATTTATTTCTCAGGTACTACTAATTGTTGCTAGAACTAATTGCAGGCTGTAAAACTAACCTAGATACCTAAATTTTTATTTGGAATTCCTTAATTTCTACATGTTGGTCTCTGTTATGAGCTGAATTATGTCCCCCTCAAAATTCAGATGTTGTAGCCCTAACCTGTAATAATTCAGAATATGTCTATATTGGAAGACAGGGCTGTTAAACCGGTAATTAAGGTAAAAATATGTCACATGGGTGTGCCCTAATCTAATATGACTAGTGTTTTTATAAGGAGAAGAGATTAGGGCAGACAACACAGAGATGAAGAGAGGCACGGGAGCACATCATCTGCAAACCAAGGTGAGAGGCCTCTGTAGAAATAAAATATTCTGACATCTTGTTCTTGGACTTCTAACCTGCAGAAGTATGAAAAAGTTAATTTCTTTTGTTTTAGCCACCTGGTTTGTGGTATTTTGTTATGGCAGCCCTAGTAAACTAATGCAATCTTCTTTTGCAAAATATTTCTCTGGTCAAATGAAATGTTTAAAGTTCAAATTTCACATTTTGCCAAAAGTCTGCTAAAGTTTACCTGTGCTTTATTTACTAATTGAATCATATTTTATCAAATAGGCCTTATAATTTAGTGTTAATGGTCAAGGCATGCAATTTCAACTCATTACCATTTTTTTACTTTTGAATCACATATTTTACTTTAAAATAATTGTAGATTCACATGTAGGTATAAGAAAGAATACAGAGAGATGCGGGGTATAAACTACTGGGTTTCCTCCAATGATGACAACCACGATACTGATATTGTTACATTCCATATACAAAATATTTCCATCACATTTCCGTCCATGATGTTCTTTGTAGCCACACTTACTTCTCTCTCACTTTCGCTTCTTCCATAAACCCTGGCAACCATTAATCTGTTCTCAATTTCTATTATTTTGTTATTTCAAGAATGCTGTGGGTGGGACGTGGTGGCTCATGCCTGTACTCCCAGCACTTTGGGAGGCTGAGGCGGGCAGATCGCGAGGTCAAGAGATGGAGACCATCCTGGCCAACATGGTGAAACCCGGTCTCTACTAAAAATACAAAAATTAGCTGGGCGAGGTGGTGCGTGCCTGTAATCCCAGCTACTTGGGAGGCTATGGCAGGAGAATCTCTTGAACCCGGGAGGCAGAAGTTGCAGTGAGCCAAGATAGCTTCACTGCACTCCAGCCTGGCGACAGAGTGAGACTCCATCTCAAAAAACAAAACAAAACAAAACAAACAAACAAACAAAAAAAAGGTGATATAATAGGAATCGTGCAACATGTAACCGTAACTTTTTGGGATTGACTTCTTCACATTCCAGCATAACTTTCTAGCAATTCCCTCACATTTTTGTGTATATCAAAAGTTTATTCCTTTATACCTTTGATTATCATTTCATGATATGAATGCATCATAATTTAACCATTTAGCTATTGGACAACTAGGTCATTTCGAATTTTGAGTTGTTACAAATTGAGCTTCGATAAACATTCATATATAGGCTTTTGTGTGAATATGCCTTAATTTCTCACTATAAATGCCCAGGGATGCAATTTATGGGTTGTATGGTCGTTACATTTTTAATTATTTAATTTATTAAACTGCTTCTAATTTTATATTTCCATCAACAATGTATGAGTGATCTGATTTCATCTTGTCAGCATTTTAGTTTTGTCACTATTTTTAATTTTAGACATTTTGACAGGTATGTAGTTACAACACATCGTGGTTTTATTTTACATTTCCCTATTATCTAATAATGCTGGACATTTTTTTCATGGGCTTATATGACATCTGTATATATTCTTTGGTGACATGTCTTTTGCTAAGTTTCTAAGCAGGTGGTTTGCTGTTTTAACTGTTGAATTTTAAAAGTTCTTCATTAGTCCTTTAAAAGGACATTGGTCCTTTGTCAGATAGTTTGCAAACTTTTTTTTATCTTAATAGGTTCTTTCATAGAGCAAATATTTTTGTTCTTTTAAATTTTGATAAAGTACATTATCTAGAAATTTTTTAATGTATTACACTTTTGATACTAATTCTAGGAGCTCTTTGCCAGCCCTTGATTTCAAAGATTTTCTTTTATGTCTTTTGTCAAAAGTATAGTAGTTTTACATTTTACATTCAAGTCCTTGATCCATTTTGAGTTTTTATAAAAAGTGTGAGGTTTAGGTTGAGGATATTTATATATTTATTGCCTGTGAAGGCAATTGCTCCAGCATCATATATTTAAAATGCTGTCTTTCCTTCATTGAATTACTTTGGCATCATCATAAAAAAATCATTTGGTTGTAGTTGCATGGGTCCATTTCTGAGTTCTCTATTCAGTTCTGTTGATCTACCTATTTATTCCTCTGCTACTATCACAAAGTCTTGAATTCTGTACTATATAATAAATTTTGAAATTTGATGGTGACATTCAATTTCTAATTTAGGCAGAGAATATTCAGTTTTTCCTGATCTTAGGCAGAGAATATTCAAATTTTCACCATTAAGTACAATATTGGCTGAAGGTTTTCTGTAGATCCCACTTCACCATGGAATCGGCTAAAAAGGGAGAATGGGAAATTGTGATGGAGAGCTACAGATTAATCAGTAAACACATTTTCCTAACAGCAAAAAATTTTAATAATAGTATAGACTGTGAGTCAGAAAAAAGCCACTTCTTTCTAGAATATATTATTATGAAAACAACCATGTTAATAAAAATGAATTACATATTTTTACTCAAACTTTAATAATTTTTCTTATATAAAATTTTTACAGTGTTTAGTCTAGCTACCAGTCTTTTAAAAACTGTCCTTTAGGCTGCGGGTGGCGGCTCATGCCTGTAATCCCAGCACTTTGGGAGGCCGAGGTGGGCAGATCACGAAGTCAGGAGCTCGAGACCATCCTGGTTAACACGATGAAACTCTTGTCTCTACTGAAAATACAAAAAATTAGCCGGGCGTGGTGGTTGCACCTGTAGTCCCAGCTACTTGGGAGGCTGAGGCAGGAGGATGGCGTGAACCCAGGAGGCAGAGCTTGCAGTGAGTGGAGATGGCATTACTGCACTCCAGCCTGGGTGACAAAAAAAAAAAATAAAACAAAACAAAAAACTGTCCTTTAATAGGACTTAACATTATATCTCAACTTATGCTACTATAGTAATGTGTACTCCAATTTATTTATTGGATGTCTAATCATAAAGACAATTTTTAATAATATATAAGAATTATAAGAACAATAAAGTTGAGGAGTATATGTAAAAATGTTCTTGAAATCCTAGAGTATTATGTAAAAAAATAAATTTTACTTTAATTTTTTTTTTTTTTTTTGAGGCGGAGTCTCGCTCTGTCGCCCAGGCTGGTGTGCAGTGGTGCAATCTCAGCTCACTGCAAGCTCTGCCTCCTGGGTTTACGCCATTCTCCTGCCTCAGCCACCCGAGTACCTGGGACTACAGGCGCCTGCCACCTCGCCCGGCTAGTTTTTTGTATTTTTTAGTAGAGACGGGGTTTCACCGTGTTAGCCAGGATAGTCTCGATCTTCTGACCTCGTGATCCGCCCGTCTCGGCCTCCCAAAGTGCTGGGATTACAGGCTTGAGCCACCGCGCCCGGCCAAATTTACTTTTTCAATATTCATTTGTCACTGCTTGATTTTAAAATTTTGAGATTTTTTTGTACTCTTGAAAAAGCATTGAAACAGATAATATTCGATTCTAAATATCTGAGGAGTTCAAAACATTGTCCTTATTTTTATTAATTCAATTAAAAATTGAATTGAAAATTCACTGCATTTAAAATTTATTATATTTTTATCTTTGTTTTATTTTCTTTATGAAAGATAGTCAACAATTCAAATTGTTCATTGATAATTTTTAAGTTGGAAATTAATATAATTCTCAATCTCTAGTGGTTTTTCATAAAGAGTTTTAAATTAGGTGTTTAATATTCAATGTAACAAAACACATTAATTAGAAGGGGAAGCAAAACAAAAGTATCAAGGTTTAAATCAAATCAGTTCAGAACAGGTAGGTCCTAGTATTTTTCAGAAAGATTAACTCTAATTGCTTTAACAAGCAACTTTCAAAGTTTAGGGACTTAGCATAATGAAAGTTTATTTTTCCACTAAAACCATCAGATTAGTGCTGGACTATTTCCTTTGGACTTCCCTTCAAGCAGTGAGTCAAAGATTCAAGACTTTTTCATCTACTGACATTTACATGTTGAATGCAGGTTCTGTGATGTAAAGATAGATAAGAAAGAAAGGGTTAGAGAATTGCACAGAATATTTTGAGAACCAGTCTGAGTTTTACCTAACTTATAACAGTTTGTAGAAAACATTTATTGTCCAGAACTCAGTCATTTTGCCCCTAACCTCCCAGCAGCTGGGGCTGGAAAAAGAATTTGTAACCAGTAAGAGGAAACAGTTCACAGAAAACATGGTATTTGTTGTCCCTGCCACACTTCCTTCTTTTTGTAATAGAATGAGAAACATACATTTAACCTTGTGACATAAGGAGGGCCAGTTAGACTAGACTACTAAACCCGGGACTTCAATTCTGTGGTCACAAACTTTCACTTTGGAAAATTCATCTCCCTGGGTGAACATTAATTGATCCCGTCTCTCTCTCTCTCTCTCTCTCTGTGTGTGTGTGTGTGTGTGTGTGTGTAAATAGTAAGATGTATGTGAAAGTGAGCTGTAAATTAAAGCTTAATTATATTTATATTTTTGTTATGGTTATTAATAGTAGTATTACTTTCATTCTTTGAAAACATATAATCCTTTCCAAAATGAGTGACTTACCTTGCCTAAGCTATGTCTTTTTTGGTAATTTTTCCATTTTGAGCTATTTTGTTATGTTTGATTATTTGTAATAAGATTCATCATTTTACTGGGAACATTTCAGTTAAAAGGTATAGGTAGCCAAATCTGATGTGCTCATTCTGTGAAAAAGTTCATTCTGAAAAGCTCATTCTGAGAAAAAATAGGGAGTAGCACATATTTTGCACAAATGTAGTAGTAAATACTAAGACATAAAAATAACTGATTATCTAGAAAAATTAGTGGAATGGTAACAATTATTTATTTAAGCTAGTATTTCCAAAATATGTTCTGAATGGCACAAAGCAGTTTCTTAGTAGATGTTCAGAAAAAATATGCCACATTCAAATAAATTTGGAATGCTCTAAGCTGAATAAAATTGAATAAATTTCTTTATTTTGTGATGTCGTTGAACCTTTAATAACCTTGAACATGCTGATGTGAATTGTGAAGTTGTAAGTAGAATTTTGCAAAACTATTAAAAGGAAAAGACCTTTTAAATGTACTTTTTTCACAGGTTTATTTTTATGGTCATATAACTTTGGAAAATACTAATTTAAACTCATCACTGTTCTAAATATGTAGTAAAAATGTTTTACATATTCTTTCCAATTGAATCTAAAATAAGTGAAATAATAGCCCAGAATGATGGAACAGAACTATTCCTCTACTGCAAAATAATAGGTGATTAATAAATTATTTTTGAAACTATAAGTACTTCAACTGACCTAGTTTAAAATTTGATGATAAATCATACCGTAATGACATTTGATAGAAATGAGTGCTGGATACTAGTAAAATCTCATGAGGAATAATAGGATACTTCCTTAACATTCCTTACTACAAGCCCAATCATCAATTTACTAGTGAGGCGCAAGATCTATACTATCATGGTTAGAAATACAAAACAGACTCCAATTTTCACCTTTATCACATAAGAGTGATTTGAAAGTTTCTAGTCATTGCAATAAGAAAAAAATAATTAAATAACTTTAATTGTTAGGAGAGAGGAAATATAGCCAGGCACAGTGGCTTACATCTGTAATCCCAGCACCTTGGGAGGCCCAAGCGGGAAGATTAGCTGAGCTCAGGAGTTTGAGACCAGCCTGGGCAATATAGGGAGACCTCTTCTCTACTTAAAAAAATTTTTGAAAAGCAAAAGAAGAAATATTATTTTTATTAGCAACAAATATAATATTCCTAATAAGCCCATGAAAATCAACCCAAAGTTGATATGTTATATAATCATTAAGATGCTTAAATAAACTTTTAATGCAATAGACTATCCTAAATAGTAGTAAATATATATTATAAGGATAGAAATAACTATATAATAATAATGTTAAACATAAAGTGACAATATATAAATATATAATTATATATTAATATATAGTAATTGTGTAAGAATATATATATTTTGTATAGATGTCTCACAAAGATTAAAAATCCCAATTTACAGTAACATGCAAACATATCTGTGTATTCAATATACATATAAAATATGTATAAACATGTCAGAATATATGTGTTTTATTTAAATATTTCATAGAAAATATTTAAAATACAAATTATCATTAATAGTTACTGTTCTGTTGAATTTGTTGACTTTTTTTATTTGATTGTTTTACACTTTAGTATTTCTCAAATTATCTACATGGACCATGAATTATTTCCATGATCAGAAATAGCTGTTTTAAGCTTGTAATACAAAAGAGGCAAATGATTTTCCATGTAAATATCATGTATTAATGGAATATTTTCCATATGTTCATTTATTCTCGAAAACATAACTGCTTTCCTCAGTTCAGCCATATACAGTTTGTGTTTCAAGGCAAAACAGCCTGACTGAGGACATCTGTAATGAGCCCACAAAGTAAAACAATATGTACCCTATACTTGTCTTTTTTAAGGTATTCTGTCACTATTTCTAAGGAATCATACTGGTGTTTCTTTTATTTGTTCCCAAGATTGTTTTGATATTAAAAAACAAATATTTTGACAAGTACTTTAATAATTTTGAGCTTTAAAAGTCAGTATGTGGATTCTGCCACATTCTTTAAAAGCTTCATAACTACTATGTCAGCATAACAGGGATAATATCACATTTATTCGACTTGTACTTTTTATACCCAAATTCATTAAGCAGAGATCTTAGTAAAAAGGGAAATATTAGGTATGGGCCAAACTTAAACATTATTAATATAAACCTGCCAAATACCTTTGACACAGAAAAGATTACTTTCATAACATAACAAAATCCTTCAAGATCTTCATACATTAGATGTTGTGAATCCTCTTCCTAGAGTTCTTTGAATATTAATTAGTTTCACCTATAAGTCAGTGTTGAATCACAGTTTTAGGTACCTCATATAATTCTTGATTTTAATTGAAATAACTATTCTAATGTCAATATCTAGTTAATATTTGGTAATTTTTGATAAATAAAATTTTATTATATTCTTATATATTATTTCTATATAAAAATTTCTTCTTTCTTATTTCTATATAGAAATTACTTCTATTTCTATTTCACTTGGAGATTTTATTGGTAATGATGTCAAAACACTACTAAATCTCATTTTTAGTATCTATTGCTGTAATAATACCTTACATTCTGTTGTTTATGATGTAATTGTTTACATTGATATATTTAGTTAGCATTTCATCACTAAATGTAACCATATTTGGTCATAAATTAAGCTTACTCTTATTTTTTAACAGCTAACATCTATCTTATTTACAGTTTTGGTATCTGTATTTATTAAGAAGTTTGTAACTTCTCATTTTTTGTAGCACATTTATCAGTATTGGATAATCAATTCTGATTTTACAAATTGATTGGGGAACTTCTTATCTTTTTCTATAAACTCATTTATATAACATCAAAGTTAAGTATTTTTTAGAAAATCTGATGCTGTAAAATGTCTGCCTATCTTATGTGGTCTAAAACAGGTCCACACAAGGATACAGAAGATGAAGTATATGTTACACAGTTATCACACTCATAAGAGATAGAGCTACAGAGTTATGAGTAGCAGATGACAGTAGAATTTGGTTTTAACAATACATTAATCATTCACATATTGTACATTTGTTTCTAAATAAATGTTCATTGCTAACCATTTTTAGGATGTATGACAGGAAAAATATGGTGACATGTGGGCACAGGGAAGATTGCCCTTGGCCTATTTGAGGTTTGAAATTGATCTGCATCATTGCTATGTCTCTCTGCCAAATGTTTGTTCTCGAATGTGTACTCTGTCACAAGTTGCTCAGTCAAAACTCAGAAACAAAGGACATAGACAACATCTAAATATATCACTTTTGCATGATTTGTTTAAGCAGAAGTGAAACCAAGAGAATTTATTGCCAACTGGAAATTAGCCACAAAGATTCTCAAATGTGCTAAGTCCCAGCATTAATTAAATTTTAAGTAAGGAAATTGCATTAACTGTTTTAAATCACAAGGGCACTGTTTTGTCCAACCTAAAGCAGTAATTTTCTAACTTTGACCCAAGTGACCTACTAAAATTAATGACATTTTCAGAAATTGCTTATTTTCTCTCTACAAGTTCAAAGGAATATTGGTTGGGTAATTGTCTAAATTATATCAGATGGCACTAATAACATAAGGGAGGAAAGTTCATGGAGAGAAAAATAATTAATTGTAGATTAGATATCTGAATTTATCTTTTTAAGAGATCACCTTGGAGTAAGCACTAGCAAAGCCATTTATCCCAGATCACATGAATTCTGATACCACAGCTAGTTGAATGAAATAATTTTATTTCATTTCATCCTCTTTAGTGAAAGAGTTTTAAGAGAAGGGGATTGGCTTAAAGTTATCCTATAATGCAGTAAAGCAATTTAAAATATAATTTCAAGGAAAATAGCAATAACAAGGTTAAAGTGTACTTATTACAAACTGACTTTTCCATACTCACACATTAAACAGAACACCGAATATATATTAACCAAGATAAAAGAAAATAACAAACGTTTGAAAAGGTTAAATAACTAATAGTAGAAATAAAATATTCAAATCCCCCATTACTGTACTTACTGTCACCTACACATAACTTAACCCAAGGAAACAGCTCTTACTAGTCAATGGTGAGTAATTTTTGTAAATAAGTCAACCTGGAAATGCATAGATTATAGAACAAATAAGCAAGTAGGTAAACAATTATAAGATACATCCCAAAGAATGAAGTTAGAAAAAATATTTCTTCATACTCACAAATAAAAAGGTGCCAAAGAAGAGTATTCATGTCAAAAGCTGATGAAAAATAATTTGTAATTGTTCTTACAATTTTTTTAAAAAAGTGCCTCCTGTTCTTCTTTAGCTTTTATTGGGGAGTATTTGAATGAAAAGAGAGAGAAAAAAATTGCCAGATGACTTCTGAGTACCATTTAATAAATACAAATATATAAATCAATGAAACCATAAAGAATAATGCAGCACCATCGCTACATTAGAGGTGACTATAGAAAAATCTCAAAAACATCAAAAGTGAAGCTGTATTAGAGTAAATATATTTAGAAAGTCAGATTACATCACAAATCATGATCTTATGATCATTTTGAATACATATATGTGGATAATGTCTTTGCTCATTGGTCAGACATATTACTGCAAATTCTGTGGGACTATTCCCATCAAGGAATAGTGTCTATGCTCTTTCCTTTTAATCTGAAACAACTTTAACCAATAGAATACAGAGGTCATTTCTGTAACTTCTGAGGCAAGGGTAGACAAAGTTATGTAGCTTCCTCATAGTTCTTTGGGAATTTTTATCTCTAGAGGAAGTGATCAGCTGTGTAAAAAATATAAACAATTCTAAAACAACCATGTTACAGAGGTCATATATAGGTGTTCTGGTAGATCATTCAGATGAACTCCCAGCAGACAAGTGCTATTAACTGCTAAGCATCTGAGAGAGACATCGTAGGCATCAAGTAGAGAACAGTTCTGGCCAACACTTGCCTCCAACCTCATGCAGTCTCCAGTAAGAACAGACCAACCGATTATTTCCAAATTATTGACCCACAAAAATTGTACACAAAATGAAATAGTTATTTAAATTTGTTAATTTGGGGGTGCTTTATTGTGCAGCAATAATAAACAGAACAAAATTTAATACCCAGAGGTGGGATTCTTCCATTTAAAAAATAAGCAAACAAACAAACAGTTAAAATTTAAAATGTGGCTGAATCTGGGACTTGGTGGAAGACAGGAGCTGAAAAATCCTTGAGAAATTTGATAGCACAAACCTCAAGCACGTGAAAAGACTACTGTTGAGAGTTTAAGGAAACTGAAGAAAATGTTATTGGAATTTGGATAATAGAGAATTCTTCTTATGCTGTGATAGAGAGTTTGACAATGCCGTTGCCTGCAATAGCATGAAAAATAGTAATTGAACTTAATGAACTCCATGGTCTGGCTTTCCAAGCAGAGCCATGGAGATGCTAAAGATTTCCAAGCAGAGCGATGGGCTTTCTATTAATTAATTTATTTTGAGGCAGAATCTTGCTCTGTTGTCCGGACTGGAGTGCAGCGGCACGATCACAATTCACTGTAGCCTCATCCCCTCAGTCTCAAGTGACCCTACCACCTCAGCCTCTGGAGTAGCTGGGACTACAGATGTGTACCACTATGCTGAGGGCCATTTAATGTGAGAAAAAGAGATGAACAAAAAATCAGATGTCCCAGTTTTCAAACAGAATTTGAAAGAGTATAAGGAGCCAGGACTTGCAGAGTTCCAAAATAAAACTGTTCTTTGCCCACAATCTGTCCAAAGAGAAGAGCTCCAAATTAAAAATAGATTCACAGACAGTTTCAAATTCATGCTATTGTCACATTAGCATTGTCTCATGGAAAAGAGACTTGATTTCCCATAAGTGTGATTGTGATTGCAAAATTATTTAAGAACTAGCAAGATTTAAAGCAGTGCCTTATTGACCCTTTCAAACATTCAAACAATCTTAATGTTCCTGACTTTTAAGTCTAAGAAAATTAAATCAGCACCTCATTAGAGATATCTGCAGTCTCATGTTCATTGCAACATTATTCATAATAGCCAAGATATGGAAACAACCTAAGTTCATTGACCAATGAGCAAAGAAATTATCCACATATATCTATTATTTTGTGTCTGGATTCTTGTTATTCATTTCAAGATTCATTTGTTTTGTTGCATGTATTGGTAGTTTGCTATTTCAGTTACTGAGTGGTATTCCATTCTATGACTACGTTACAATATGTTTCATCCATTTTACTCTTAAGAGACTTTTGGTTACAAAGATCAAAACTCCTAAGAATATTATACACACACACACACACACACACACACACACACACACACACACACACTCGTATATATGAGTGTGTGTGTGTTTGCATTTGCTTAGTAATACCTAAGAATTATTGAATCATATGATAGGGGTAAGTTTGACTTTGTAAGAGATTAACACAATTTTCCCTAAGTGATTGTTCATGTTATGCTCCCAGAAGCACTGTATGAGGATTTCAGGACCTCCATTCATTAACATTCGAGATAATGAATGTTAGCCATTCTTAATAACATTTGGATTTGTTATTCACTTTAATTTTTGCTGTTCTGGTAGGTGTATAGTAGTATCTCAATATAAATGTAATGTGCATTTTTTATGCTCATGTGTTTGCTTTCTTTTCAATTTTTAAATTTAATTTGTTTTCTGAGACATCCTTCCTTATAGCAGCAGGAATCATGCCAATTTTTTTTCACTGATGTGTACATACACTCAAGACTATATCTAAATAGTTATGTGTTGAATGACCAATTGAACATTTAAAATACAATTGCTAGAAGAGTTCTTAGTTTTTAAAAGCTCACTCTGGATTCAGAGATCTTATTGTCAAATTCTAGTTCTGCCAATTTGCCAATGTGAAACATTAGTCAAGCATTCATCTTACCTTGAATCAATTTCCTCGTATTTACAATTGGGATAAAGAATATAACTACCTTATTCTGTTGAAGTAAGAAAGAAATATGCTGTTCTTTAAAACTGTACCTGAGATTTCTTTGGCATTCAACAAAGGTTAGCTATTGTTTAAAAAAATGTGTATTTATATTTTCTGTATCTCCAGGGTTTTAAAAAATACATAAAAAAGGAAGAAACGAGTGAACAAGGAGCATTTAATTTTAGGTATCTTCCAGGCTCAGAATGAAATGCAACGCCAGCTTTCATTCTCTCAGCTACCACTGGATAGCACAGGCACTGCGCCTCTCAGTCCTGTCACTGTGACTGCTGCCAGGATTCTCATTTTCCACTCACCCATATTCACAGTAGTTCTCATACAGCCTTGGAACATTTTCTCCCCCTGACTCTCTGATTTCATTCTTTCCTTATAAGCTCAGTACACAGTCACAGTAATTGCAGCAGGACCCCAATTTTAATCACAACATCTACCTCAACAAATCACTACCATTGGTGGGAGCAAATTTGTATGCAAAAGTGCAGACAGAAGTACTTCTTTGTTTTTCAAAAAAGATGTATGTATCTTATTTTACCAAAGCAAAATATTCTATTCTCAAATACATTTAGAACTGAATATAATTTTTTAGCTTCTGGCTACTAACACCATTACCCTTGCTTTTCCAGGCTTTATTACTTTTTAACGAAGCAAAATGTATTCTCTTATATTTAAAAAATTCATGGGTGAGAAAACTGAAAGAAACTTAGAAGTGACAAATCTATGAACATAATTACACTATTATCAGCATTTTAGATATTTCCTTTCAGTGCTTATGGTCCTGACAAGGCCAGCCTACTACTTTCTTCAACAGATTTTCTTACCCAACTATGTGAATTGCTTCAGTTCAAAAGAAGCGTCTATGTCAAGGCTAGTTCTCTAAAATGTTAGCTTTCTTTTACTCTACATCTTGCAAGCAATTTCCTCTACAGTCAATTATCTATTTCGCCTTCAGACCAGTAAGAGATATCATTAGGTTGCATTTAGAACTCAGTTGGATACGAAAAAGAAGTCCCTAATCCTAGAGTGACCAAAATGAAACTACAGAGGTGCATTTTAATTTCCCCTCCTGAGTTCATTGCAACAAGCTTAATAGCTGATCTAACAATTACCCTACATAGATAGAACCAGAAGTGTCTACTCAGTGTAATTAAATTTGGTGAACAAATTGTTACTTCACAAATGTAATACTACACATTCCTTAAACTGAGTATTGAAAATCCATGCTTATTTTGTCTAGTTCCTTCTGTTTAATTGCAGTTAATTAAAAATAAAATTTCCAGAGTTTTGAATGGTTGTATTAAAATTTTTGTCAGTTTTATCATTACCTTTGGTGACAGGATTCGCTGAACTTCTCAGTAAATCACTCCAATGGTGCCAGCTAATCTGTTTAATTTTAATGTAGTTATTGACTTATTTGAGAATAGATATGGTATTTTGCATTTGCCTTCTACTTGTGTTTCTCTTCTGTTTTGCCTTTTTAAAAACTGTTTATGTATTTAGTACTCTATTAGCTCATTAGTTACATATTCTTTCACTGTTGGTTTATTGGTTACTCTAGAAAGTGAAATCTGTGTTCTTGGTGTCTAATATAAACCAATTATTTTCTAGCTTACCTTACATAGCATTAATCTGAGTACTTTACTTGTATTCATGTCTTTCTGCCTTATGTACTACAGTTGTCACTTAAGTTGATACATAAGTGATAGAGAGAAATAAATATATGTTTCTGTTCATGATATATCACTGTTCTTTTATAAAACCACATATTAAAGCATTCATCTATTTAATTTTTCTTTTCTGCATAGCAGAACGTTTATTTATAATTATTATTTTTCTACCAAAAATCTAGTATATCCTTGCATAAGTTCTTCTGGTGACCACCTATGTAATTTCCAATTGTCTTTTATTTTACCTTCACTCTTAAAGAGTATTTTTTGCTGACTATAAAATTCTGGTTTGGTAGTTAATGCTTTCAATATTTTGAAAGTGCCATTTTCTTCTCTTCTGTCTTCCAGTTTATCTATATTCTGTTCAGTTGTATCTAAATCAATTTTAAACACATTAAGTTTTAATTTTAGTTATTCCATTTTAAGTTGTAGAATTTCAAAATATTTCTTCTCTGTAGTTGCCAGTGCTTTTCAAAAAATATTTTCCTTAGCATATTAATCATAATTGTTTCATAGTTTATGCTGCATAATTTCATAATCTGGATGATCTATGGGCTTGTATTTTAATTGTCTTTTTCCTCTTTTGGTTTCCTATGTTGTCATGTCTTTATCTATCCCAGAATATTTTAGCTTCATTAAGATAATTTGAGGTGCTGAATAATACTATTTTTAGTTTTGTCTTGCTTGTTGGCTAGTGAAAGATTATCTTGATCCATTAAGTATTTGAACTGACTCAAACGTGGGCTTCATTCCTTCAAAAGGCTGATCTGTGTCCAGGAAAACTTAAAAGAGTGTGCAATCTCATGAATTTGGCAAGAATATGGCTTTCTGTTAGCCCTGATTACCTAATTGCTGTGATGGTTATGTCTACGCCAACCTATTTTTACATATTGGAATTCTGCTTTTCTCAAACATAAATATTTTTCAAAGTAAGTTGCAGTGAACAGTGATATTTTAGGTCATCCTTTTAAGAAATGACTTTCCCACAGTGCAATTCGATGATAAAGAGAAGGCATAGGCATGCAATAATAGGACAATGTAGTTTGTCTATTTCTACTTTCTCATGTTACATAGTTTTCAACTTCTGCCTAAGTTGTTCTGTTATCCTCCACCAAAGCCCTCCCCATTAAAATATTTTAGTAACATATATTTTGGTATTACTTCACTTATTCATTGGGTGAACATAAAAAACCACAAGTTATTCCAACTTCTTCAATTGTACAATTTTAAAATATCTTGTTTGATTTTTCCTATAGCATGTTTTTTATTTTTAGAAAACATGATTTAGTTTTCTTGTATCTAGCATCACATCATTGTGTATTGCTTAGCTTCTCTTTTACTCTTGCATTTGTGGATAATCAAGATACAGCTCCTGACCTCAGGTGATCCACCTGCCTCGGCCTCCCAAAATGCTGGAATTACAGGCATGAGCCACTGTGCCCAGCCAATATTCATTTTAAGCTTCTAACTCATCAATTGGCCTTTTCTGATATGTCAAAATGATGATACAGGCTCTTAATGTTCTTTTTATTTTTAATTTTTTATAATAAACCTCATTTTTTCTGTTTTTAATCTCCAAATGAGAAGATATTGTTTATTTCATTCATCTATATTTTATACTATATTATATATAATTATATGATTAAATATAATCTAATATATAATTTTAAATATAATTATATATAATAAATATATATAATATATGTAATACATAATGCATTATAATATACTAATATGAATATTCTATTTACTAATATAAAAGTTTTAAGTTAGAAGACTATAACATTTTAATGAAATTAACATTTTAGAGAAGTGTTATGGATACACTCCAGAGAAGATACTACACAGGAGTTTATCTCCTCTGTATTCCTGCTGTTGTATTGTTCTGTTTGTTATTATTGCTGTTATTTGTTTGAAAAGTGCCGAATACAGATGGATATGTAGGAATGAAAATACTACTAATATAACTCCTTTCCTATTTCGAGAAATTACACATAAATAAATAAAGATGTCACAGGAGTGTTGTGAGTTAGTTGAAGTTGGCAACTCCATACTAGGTCCTGTGCTGACAGTAGAATATAATAGTTATCAAAATGGATAATGTCTTTATCTTGCCCCTGTCCTCACAAAGCTTAGTGCCACATGAGCAAGACGTAAACATAACAAAATTTAAATAAATGTCTTTGTAAAAATGGAAGTAAATATTCTTCCCTAAGAGATATTTCCTATATTTAGTATGAGCACATTTAGTCATTTAGCAGCCTAAACTAGCCTCATCTGTTACACATATTCTAGATCCTGCCCTGGAATAATTTTAGATATAAAAATAATAATGTGTAATAAAAACAGCATTTTTAGATAGTAAAAACAAGGTTTCTTAAAATTTTGCATTGGGTAATACTTTATTGTGGGGAGCTGTCCCATGCGTTTGGGTATTTAGCAGCATATCTGGCTTACAACTAGTGAATGTCAGTAACACACCCCTCATTTGTGAACCCAAAATATCTTCAGATATTACCAAATCTGTCTTTGGGTACAAAATTATCCCCATTGAGAACCACTCACTGTGCTGCCCAGGCTGGACACAAACTCCTGGGCTCAAGAGACCCAACTGCCTTAGCATTCCAAGAAGCTTTGACTACAGACATGTGCCACTGCACCTGGCTTGATCCATAAAATTTTTATAGATGAATTCATAGTGTATTATCCTCTTATTTTTGCATCTCTCCGTGAGTTATTTTAGTTGGTAGAGGAATCTGAAAGCTATCAGGAAGTCAACATTTAGATCGCGCTTGTCCAACTCACAGCCCGCTGGCCACATGCAGCGCAGGACCAATGAATGCAGCCCTACACCAATTCCTAAACTTTAAAACATTATGAAATTTTTTTTGCAAGTTTTTAGCTCATCAGTTACAGTTAGTATTAGTATATTTTATGAGTGACCCAAGACAATTCTTCTTCCAATGTGGTTGAGGGAAGCCAGAAGATTGGACACCCCTGATCTAGATCCTTTGCTGAAAATAGAGACTCAGGGTACATCAGTTCCAGCCTCCTTGTGGGGCAGGAAATAAACATAGTGATCTTAATAATGGAAACATGAAGAATTCATCCCCAGATGCTCATCTTAATATGGAATATGTCACGATAGGGTAAATAATTTGGAAGAGAATAGTAGCTCTAATTTGAGAATAGTAACATATTTAATAAAAAATTACCCTACTGTTTCAAATTATTTCTTCTTCAAGCATAGTATGAAAATTACTTTCAAGTGGTAAAATTAAGAGCAACAATAAAGCAGATTACCCATATTTTCTCTGAACTTTCAAGAAAAATGTTTCTTTAACCCCAGATTCAAACATGTAAGAACAAGTCTATAAGAATTTGACAAGAACAGATCTTGATAAGCCATATGGCCAATTTTGACTCTTCATCCGATAAGGGTACCAGGATTTCTTTGGGACTTTGAGAAGTTAGAAATTTTTTTTTCTAATTTCTATTTTGTAATTTGTATTTGCACTTTCTAATTTGTATTTTTCCCTTTGTTATGCAGACTTTGGCTTAAAAGTTGAATCAAATTAAACTTACATGTTGCTTAGAAGTATGTATTATCTTACATTAATATTCATTGCAATGCATTAATTCAGCATAAGCACAATGCTTTATGATTAATATCTATATATTCAAAACTATGAACTGGTTCAAATCCTCAAGATGAGAAAAAATTTCCTGCCATATCTTCTTTTCCTTCCCATGTTATGTATGTAAGAATGGGCTGATAGCAGGTGGCACAATCTGATTATTACCATTTGGTGGCAAAGGTAAGAAGTGGGGAATTGTAAGGGTTATTAAGCACCATAAGGGAATTTTCACATGGCGCATGGGCAATTAGCATGTAGCATCATTAACTTTAACAGGAGCTGTGTTGTTAATCTGGAAATTTTCACAACGGATCAGCACAAAGTTATGTAGTACAGATGTTTAATTGTTGATGGAATTAAAATCAGAGCTGAATTAATTAAAAGATCAAAGAATAAAAGTGTATCGCTTGCTTACAAAGGTAAGGAGGTCTGAAAAACAAAAATGTAGGTTACTTGGTACAGAAGAACATTTTCTTAAAAGACTTGGAGTAAATCTATGCAACAAATCTTGGCTGTATCTACTCTATTCAATTCAACTGTAGATACAGTTCTTCAGTAAATAAAGAACTTTCCAATAAAACAGGGATTTTTAAAGCTCTGTTGTTATTTTGGAATGTGTAATACAATATCTATCTATCTATCTATCTATCTATCTATCTATCTATCTATCTATCTATCTATCTATCTTCACTTGTATTTTTGTAAATTATATGGAGCAATAACAAAGTGTTTCCAAATCTCATTTTCAGGTAGCTAAACTCTAATCCTTCTTGATTAATACCTTCTTGATAAAATATACCTGGAACTGAAAATGTCTCAGAGTCAGAAACACAACTTTCTGTAATATTTAGGCAACCTTTCCTAATTACTCTTATTCATAAATTATTGCCACTAAGAAAAAAAAAAAGTAAATATCTGTGTATCACCAAGTCACCTAATATAACATCTGGCTTCTTCAGAGGCACACTTTTAGTCAATTGCCATTTTACAATTTGCTGTTGAGATGCCCCATAGTCAATATTGTTTCTGAATCCATTGTTTATATTATCATTTGAAAAGAAGAGCCGATTTTTGTGCTTAGCATTTTAGAATTTATTTTCTTTCTTTCACAGAAATTTATAGCTACAATTGATTTGCTAATAACAAAAATGCATTATCACATCTTCATCATTTTTAAAAAGAGCATTTTTAGATTATACAAACTTTGTTGAAAATGAGTGATTTCATTTGGTGTGACAAAGTTACTTTGGTCATTCAATCAGATGCTTGCACATTGAAAGTTTCTCTAAGTATCCATTGAGTAGAAATTTATCTCTGTAATAAACTATTAGTAGATTTTTGAAAACTTAACATAATCCTCATATAAATTACATAATCTTAAACTCTGGATCTCTAGTTCCTATAAGGTGGCAATATTATGTATAATAATAATAGTATTCAGGACAAAGGAAGATTAAGAGTGTATTGTGTTGCCCATTTAAAGCAAATTGATAAATACTGTACTATATTCTCCATTTTCTCGTTCTACAGCAAAATAATAACTACAACAGGATGAGGCATTGTTAAACATACACACTTTAGTGTCTTAAACCTAAAGATTCTGATTTAGCAAACTTGGGGTGTTGTACATGGTTCCCAGACCACAAATTAAGAAATGTTACCCTGGAAGTACAATGCCATTTATGTTTAAAGATACAGATTACTAACTTTGTATAGCAGCAAGCGCAAAACTGTTCTGTTAAGGCAAATTAAAATAAATATTTTAAAAATATATTTTACAAGCACCTATTGTTTTGGACAAAAGTCTACACTGCCTTTATTTTACTGAGTCAATTTTTCTGTATGTCTTTGTTTCTAGCTCCAGTTCCAGTAAAACCAAATCAGCTCTGTACAGAACCTTATGTATCTCAGACATATAATTTTTTTAAAAAATTAGCTAAATATTAGGAAAGGAATACATTATATTTCTATACTTTCATATGTAGCAAGTTCTAATCATTTGTTTTCAAAAATCTAATAAAATATTTACTTCTATTCTTCTTATAATACCTTTACTTTATTCAAAGACGAGTTTCTATGCAAAGCAGTATGTCTAATAGATATTGCTAAAGAAACCATGCAAAATCAAACAAATGTTTCAGCATACTGTAATTATGACTTTTTATGGATTCATACACAGAAGCATACATGCAGAGTGAAGACAATTTGAATAATCATCTGAAAGTATTTTATGGAAACATTTTTCTTCATTATTATATTACAGTAAAAATGATTCATTCTTGTGCTTTTGTCAGGTATCTTCACATCCCACAAGTAAATTTCTGGAGTATAAAAAATACAAATTTTATGTGCTATCCTTTGGGTTTAATTTAGTAAGAATGTCAAGGATAATACGTTTAATAAAATATACATGGTGTTCTCATAGCAGGATATATATTTGAATTAACCAAATGCTTATGTCAAATTTTGTTTTAATTTTTTAATAAACATTGTGCCCACCCTGAATGTATGAATGATGTTTTCTTGTTTCATAGACTATTGAAAAATTATTAGTAATTTGAGCACTTGTAATCCTTAATATTTAACATATGCTATATTTCTGGTTGCAATATGAAAAACAACTCTGAACCTACCTGAACACAGTATTCAAAAGTAATATTCAAAAGGGAGTCAGTACGGTTTAAGTGTTTGGCACTTGGTCACTTAACGATGTTTATAAAAGGAAACCACCAAAAAATTTAGATTTTTTTTTTTTGAGGTAGTATTAATTGTCTTACATTTATTTCCGCAGGGTGAATAGTTTTAGACTCTGATGATCCATATGTTTAGTTCATATTGGTGTGTGTGGGTATGTGTATGTGCATATGCTATTCGTTGCCATTTTGTTTTCTTATATTATTTTTTAAAAGTCAAATTCCTTGCAGTAAAAAATAGGAGGAAATGGCAAGATTAGGTTTGTGCCCATTCATACCATGGTATTCATTAAAATATAACTGTACACATGTTTTAATGACAATTATATCTATCTACAAATTGCATATGTGTACATTTATCAACATTCTTGGATTGCCATCTTATCAGTTTACCACAGAAATTTTCCTCTATAATATGCAGTTTACCAAAGCCTAAGAAAGAAAAAATCATACATGGATTTTTTTTAACCTATGCAATGTCCTTAATTTCCTTCTACCATGGTTTCAGATTTTCTGAATTAAATGTTATGCATTTTGAAAAGTAAACAAATTAGGTGCATATTCATCCATTAATCTATTAAGGACATTTAGAAAGGATTCCACAGAGAGTCTTTAATAATTACTCACTTAAGTGTTTTCTGCTCATAAGCTGGTTTGTTGAGTTTCGATTTATCTCCCTTGTAAGACACTCAAGAGAAAGTAGCATTTGTGAATTACAAGATACCACCAGGAAATAAAGAACCATTCACATTATCCTTTACTTTTAAGTATACATTACTTTTTTTCTATGTCTACATGAAAGGAGGACCAAGACACTTCTGTTTTCATTGCTCCTTCTACCTGAGTCTCTTAAAGCACTTAAAATTCTCTTTTCCTTTTACAGAGGCCAGATTGAAGTATTCATTGGAGTATATAGTTGCTGGAAATAAATTCAACTTTAAAAAAGTATCATTGACTATTTTTATAAAAAATAGTTATTTATTATTGAGATATTATTTATATATCACCCCTTTAAAATGGATAATTCAATCATGTTAGTATAATTACAAAGTGGTAGAAACATCTTTATTTATTTATTTTTTATTTATTTATTTATTTTTATTATACTTTAAGTTCTAGGGTACATGTGCATAACGTGCAGCTTTGTTACATATGTATACTTGTGCCATGTTGGTGTGCTGCACCCATCAACTCAACAGCACCCATCAACACGTCAGCACCCATCAACTCGTCATTTACATCAGGTATAACTCCCAGTGTAATCCCTCCCCCCTCCCCCCTCCCCATGATAGGCCCCGGTGTGTGATGTTCCTCTTCACGAGTCCAAGTGATCTCATTGTTCAGTTCCCACCTATGAGTGAGAACATGCGGTGTTTGGTTTTCTGTTCTTGTGATAGTTTGCTGAGAATGATGGTTTCCAGCTGCATCTATGTCCCTACAAAAGACTCAAACTCATCCTTTTTTATGGCTGCATAGTATTCCATGGTGTATGTGTGCCACATTTTCTTAATCCAGTCTGTCACAGATGGACATTTGGGTTGATTCCAAGTCTTTGCTATTGTGAATAGGGCCACAATAAACATATATGTGCATGTGTCTTTATAGCAGCATTATTTGTAATCCTTTGGGTATATACCCAGTAATGGGATGGCCGGGTCATATGGTACTTCTAGATCTAGATCCTTGAGGAATCGCCATACTGTTTTCCATAATGGTTGAACTAGTTTACAATCCCACCAACAGTGTAAAAGTGTTCCTATTTCTCCACATCCTCTCCAGCACCTGTTGTTTCCTGACTTTTTAATGATTGCCATTCTAACTGGTGTGAGATGGTATCTCATTGTGGTTTTGATTTGCATTTCTCTGATGGCGAGTGATGATGAGCATTTTTTCATGTGTCTGTTGGCTGTATGAATGTCTTCTTTTGAGAAATGTCTGTTCATATCCTTTGCCCACTTTTTGACAGGGTTGTTTGTTTTTTTCTTGTACATTTGTTTGAGTTCTTTGTAGGTTCTGGAAATTAGCCCTTTGTCAGATGAGTAGATTGCAAAAATTTTCTCCCATTCTGTAGGTTGCCTGTTCACTCTGATGGTAGTTTCTTTTGCTGTGCAGAAGCTCTTTAGTTTAATGAGATCCCATTTGTCAATTTTGGCTTTTGCTGCCATTGCTTTTGGTGTTTTAGACATGAAGTCCTTGCCCATGCCTATGTCCTGAATGGTATTACCTAGGTTTCCTTCTAGGGTTTTTATGGTATTAGGTCTAACATTTAAGTCTCTAATCCATCTTGAAGTAATTTTCGTATAAGGATTAAGGAAAGGATCCAGTTTCAGCTTTCTACTTATGGCTAGCCCATTTTCCCAGCACCATTTATTAAATAGGGAATCCTTTCCCCATTTCTTGTTTTTCTCAGGTTTATTAAAGATCAGATGGCTGTAGATGTGTGGTATTATTTCTGAGGGCTGTGTTCTGTTCCATTGGTCTATATCTCTGTTTTGGTACCAGTACCATGCTGTTTTGGTTACTGTAGCCTTGTAGTATTGTTTGAAGTCAGGTAGAGTGATGCCTCCAGCTTTGTTCTTTTGACTTAGGATTGCCTTGGAAATGTGGGCTCTTTTTTGGTTCCATATGAACTTTAAAGCAGTTTTTTCCAATTCGGTGAAGAAACTCACTGGTAGCTTGATGGGGATGGCATTGAATCGATCAATTACCTTGGGCAGTATAGCCATTTTCACGATATTGATTCTTCCTATCCATGAGCATGGTATGTTCTTCCATTTGTTTGTGTCCTCTTTGATTTCACTGAGCAGTGGTTTGTAGTTCTCCTTGAAGAGGTCCTTTACATCCCTTGTAAGTTGGATTCCTAGGTATTTTATTCTCTTTGAAGCAATTGTGAATGGAAGTTCATTTCTGATTTGACTCTGTGTTTGTCTGTTACTGGTGTATAAGAATGCTTGTGATTTTTGCACATTAATTTTGTATCCTGAGACTTTGCTGAAGTTGCTTATCAGCTTAAGGAGATTTTGGGCTGAGACAATGAGGTTTTCTAAATATACAATCATGTCATCTGCAAACAGGGACAATTTGACTTCTTCTTTTTCTAACTGAATACGCTTTATTTCTTTCTCTTGCCTGATTGCCGTAGCCAGAACTTCCAACACTATGTTGAATAAGAGTGGTGAGAGAGGGCATCCCTGTCTTGTGCCAGTTTTCAAAGGGAATTTTTCCAGTTTTTGCCCATTCAGTATGATATTGACTGTGGGTTTGTCATAAATAGCTCTTATTATTTTGAGATATGTTCCATCAATACCGAATTTATTGAGCGTTTTTAGCATGAATGGCTGTTGAATTTTGTCAAAGGCCTTCTCTGCATCTATTGAGATAATCATGTGGTTTTTGTCTTTGGTTCTGTTTATATGCTGGATTACGTTTATTGATTTGCGAATGTTGAACCAGCCTTGCATCCCAGGGATGAAGCCCACTTGATCATGGTGGATAAGCTTTTTGATGTGCTGCTGAATCCAGTTTGCTAGTATTTTATGGAGGATTTTTGCATTGATGTCGATCAAGGATATTGGTCTAAAATTCTCTTTTTTGTGTGTGTCTCTGCCAGGCTTTGGTATCAAGATGATGTTGGCCTCATAAAATGAGTTAGGGAGGATTCCCTCTTTTTCTATTGATTGGAATAGTTTCAGAAGGAATGGTACCAGCTCCTCCTTGTACCTCTGGTAGAATTCAGCTGTGAATCCATCTGGTCCTGGACTTCTTTTGGTTGGTAGGCTATTACTTATTGCCTCAATTTCAGAGCCTGCTATTGGTCTATTCAGGGATTCAGCTTCTTCCTGGTTTAGTCTTGGGAGAGTGTAAGTGTCCAGGAAATTATCCATTTCTTCTAGATTTTCTAGTTTATTTGAGTAGAGGTGTTTATAGTATTCTCTGATGGTAGTTTGTATTTCTGTGGGGTCGGTGGTGATATCCCCTTTATCATTTTTTATTGCGTCTATTTGATTCTTCTCTCTTTTCTTCTTTATTAGTCTTGCTAGCGGTCGATCAATTTTGTTGATCTTTTCAAAAAACCAGCTCCTGGATTCATTGATTTTTTGGAGGGTTTTTTGTGCCTCTATCTCCTTCAGTTCTGCTCTGATCTTAGTTATTTCTTGCCTTCTGCTAGCTTTTGAATGTGTTTGCTCTTGCTTCTCTAGTTCTTTTAATTGTGATGTTAGAGTGTTAATTTTAGAACTTTCCTGCTTTCTCTTGTGGGCATTTATTGCTATAAATTTCCCTCTATATGCTGCTTTAAATGTGTCCCAGAGATTCTGGTATGTTGTATCTTTGTTCTCATTGGTTTAAAAGAACATCTTTATTTCTGCCTTCATTTCATTATGTACCCAGTAGTCATTCAGGAGCAGGTTATTCAGTTTCCATGTAGTTGAGTGGTTTTGATTGAGTTTCTTATTTCTGAGTTCTAGGTTGATTGCACTGTGGTCAGAGAGACAGTTTGTTATAATTTGTGTTTTTGTACATATGCTGAGGAGTGCTTTACTTCCAATTATATGGTCAACTTTGGAATAAGTGTGATGTGGTGCTGAGAAGAATGTATATTCTGTTGATTTGGGGTGGAGAGTTCTGTAGATGTCTATTAGGTCTGCTTATTGCAGAGATGAGTTCAATTCCTGTATATCCTTGTTAACTTTGTCTCATTTATGTGTCTAATATTGACAGTGGGGTGTTGAACTCTCCCATCATTACTGTATGGGAGTCTAAGCCCCTTTGTAAGTCTCTAAGGACTTGCTTTATGAATCTGGGTGCTCCTGTATTGGGTGCATATATATTTAGGATAGTTAGCTCTTCTTGTTGCATTGATCCATTTACCATTATGTAATGGCCTTCTTTGTCTCTTTTGATCTTGATGTTTTAAAGTCTGTTTTATCAGAGACTAGGATTGCAACCCCTGCTTTTTTTTGTTTTCCATTTGCTTGGTAGATCTTCCTCCATCCCTTTATTTTGAGCCTATGTATGTCTCTGCATGTGAGATGGGTCTCCTGAATACAGCAAACTGATGGGTCTTGACTCTTTATCCAATTTGCCAGTCTGTGTCTTTTAATTGGAGCTTTTAGTCCATTTACATTTAAGGTTAATATTGTTATGTGTGAACTTGATCCTGCCATTATGATATTAACTGGTTATTTTGCTCGCTAGTTGATGCAGTTTCTTCCTAGCCTCGATGGTGTTTACATTTTGGCATGCTTTTGCAATGGCTGGTACTGGTTGTTCCTTTCCATGTTTAGTGCTTCCTTCAGGGTCTCTTGTAAGGCAGGCCTGGTGGTGACAAAATCTCTAAGCATTTGCTTATCGGTAAGGATTTTATTTCTCCTTCACTTATGAAATTTAGTTTGGCTGGATATGAAATTCTGGGTTTAAAATTCTTTTCTTTAAGAATGTTAAATATTGGTTCCCACTCTCTTCTGGCTTGTAGAGTTTCTGCCGAGAGATCTGCTGTTAGTCTGATGGGCTTCCCTTTGTGGGTAACCCGACCTTTCTCTCTGGCTGCCCTTAAGATTTTTCCCTTCATTTCAGCTTTGGTGAATCTGGCAATTATGTGTCTTGGAGTTGCTCTTCTGGAGGAGTATCTCTGTGGCATTCTCTGTATTTCCTGAATTTGAATGTTGGCCTGCCCTATTAGGTTGGGGAAGTTCTCCTGGATGATATCCTGAAGAGTGTTTTCCAACTTGGTTCCGTTTTCTCCCTCACTTTTAAGCACCCCAATCAGACGTAGATTTTGTCTTTTTACATAATCCCATACTTCTTACAGGCTTTGTTCATTTCTTTTTCTTCTTTTTTCTTTAGACTTCTCTTCTCGCTTCATTTCATTCATTTAATCCTCAATCGCTGATACTCTTTCTTCCAGTTGATCGAGTCGGTTACTGAAGCTTGTGCATTTGTCGTGTATTTCTCATGTCATGCTTTTCATCTCTGTCAGTTCGTTTATGGCCTTCTCTGCATTAATTATTCTGGTTATCAATTCTTCCACTCTTTTTTCAAGATTTTTATTTTCTTTGCGCTGGGTACGTAATTCCTCCTTTAGCTCTGAGAAGTTTGATGGACTGAAGCCTTCTTCTCTCATCTCGTCAAAGTCATTCTCCGTCCAGCTTTGATCCATTGCTGGTGATGAACTGTGTTCCTTTGGAGGGGGAGATGCGCTCTTATTCTTTGAATTTCCAGCTTTTCTGCCCTGCTTTTTCCCCATCTTTGTAGTTTTATCTGCCTCTGGTCGTTGATGATGGTGACGTACTGATGGAGTTTTGGTGTGGGTGTCCTTCCTGTTTGTTAGTTTTCCTTCTAACCATCAGGACCCTCAGCTGTAGGTCTGTTGGAGATTGCTTGAGGTCCACTCCAGACCCTGTTTGCCTGGGTGTCAACAGCAGAGGCTGCAGAAGATAGAATACTGCTGAACAGCAAGTGTACCTGTCTGATTCTTGCTTTGGAAGCTTCCTCTCAGGGGTGTACTCCACCGTGTGAGGTGTGGGGTGTCAGTCTGCCCCTAGTGGGGGATGTCTCCCAGTTAGGCTACTCAGGGGTCAGGGACCCACTTGAGCAGGCAATCTGTCCATTCTCAGATCTCAGCCTCCACGTTGGGAGATCCACTGCTCTCTTCAAAGCTGTCAGAGTCGTTTGCATCTGCAGAGGTTTCTGCTGCTTTTGTTGTTGTTGTTGTTGTTGTTGTTTAGCTGTGCCCTGTCCCCAGAGGTGGAGTCTGCAGAGACTGGAAGGCCTCCTTGAGCTGCTGTGAGCTCCACCCAGTTCGATCTTCCCAGGGCTTTGTTTACCTACTTAAGCCTCAGCAATGGTGGGCGCCCCTTCCCCAGCCTCACTGCTGCCTTGCAGTTAGATCAGAGACTGCTGTGCTAGCAATGAGGAAGGCTCTGTGGGCGTGGGACCCTCCTGGCCAGGTGTGGGATATAATGTGGTGTGCCTGTTTGCTTAAAGCACAGTATTGGGGTGGGAGTTATCCGATTTTCCAGGTGTTGTGTGTCTCAGTTCCCCTGGCTAGGAAAAGGGATTCCCTTCCCCCTTGCACTTCCCAGGTGAGAAGATGCCTCGCCCTGCTTCAGCTCTCGCTGGTCAGGCTGCAACAGCTGACCAGCACCGATTGTCCGGCACTCCCTAGTGAGATAAACCCAGTACCTCAGTTGAAAATGCAGAAATCACCTGTCTTCTCTATCGCTCGTGCTGGGAGCTGGAGACTGGAGCTGTTCCTATTTGGCCATCTTGCTCTGCCCCCCAGAAACATCTTTATTACCTAATTGCAGAAGTCTTTCATTATCCCAGAAAGCAGCTCCTTACTCGCTAACGTTGACTACCAATTTCCATGTCCCTCAGCCCCTGGCAACTACTAACCTGCTTCCATTCTCTATGCAGTTGCCTATTCTAAATCTTTGTTTATAATTTGAATTATACAATATGAGACATTTTGTGCCTGGATTTTAACACTTATAATAATGTTTTCACTGGTCACCCATGTTCTTTGTATTTTGTATATATGTATATATCAAGTTGTGTGCATCACTGTTCTATTTTGTAACCTCTATTAGTGCTTCATTCTTCTTTTGACTGAATTGTATTCTATCATATGGAAATATCAAATTTTGTTAATGAACACAGCTGATGGACATCTAGCTTATTTCCACATTTTGACTTTTTAAATAATTCTGCTCTGAACATCCCTATATAGGTTTGTGTGTGGACTCATGCTTTTAGTTGTCTTTGATATCTCGCTAGGAGATTGCAGCTTATATGGTAACTAATGTTTAATTTTGGAAAAACTGCTAGGCTGTTTTCCATAGCAGGACACCATTTATTATTCCCATTAGTAACATGTAAGGGTTGTGATTTATCCATATCCATGCCAATACTTGCTCTTGTTTGTCTTTCTGATTATAGCCATCCTAGTGGGTGTCAGGAAGTATCTCACTGTGGTTTTGATTTGCATTTCCCTAATAACTACTGATGTTGAGCATTTTGTTGTGTGCTTATTGGTCATTTGTGTATTTTCTCTTGAGAACTATCTATTAAAAACTTTTGCTTATTTTTCCATTACTGATTTTTTAATTGGATTGTCATGTATGAGTGAATTGGAAGAGTTCTTTATGTATTCTGGGTAATAGGTTTTTAACAACTATATCACACGTATGTTTTCCCATATTCTGTGGATTGTATTTTCCCTTTCTTGATAGTACTCTATTGTGCTGCTTGAAAGAAGCCCCAAAATTGTCAATTTTGATGTTTAAATTTTGTTTCTTTTGTTGCTTGTGATGAAGACATTATATCTAAGAAACAATTGCCTAGTCCAAGGTCATGAAAATATACACAATCATGTAGTGATTCCTCAAGGACCTAGAACCAGAAGTACCATTTGACCCAACAATCCCATTACTTTGGGAATTACAGGGTATATACCCAAACTATTATAAATCATTATACTATAAAGACATATGCACAAGTATGTTTATTGCAGCACTATTTACAATAGCAAAGACTTGGAACCAACCCAAATGCCCATCAATGATAAACTGGATAACAAAAATGTGGCACACATACACCATGGAATACTATGTAGCCATAAAAAAGAATGAGTTCATGTTCTTTGCAGGGACATGGTTGAAGCTAGAAGCCATCATTCTCAGCATACTAACCAAGGAACAGAAAACAAAACACCTCATGTTCTCACTCATTTGTGGGAGTTGAACAATGAGAACACATGGACACAGGGAGGGGAACACTACACACTGGGGCCTATCAGGGGGTAGGGGGCAAGAGGAGGGAGAGCATTAGGACAAATACTTAATGCATGTGGGGCTTAAAACCTAGATGATGGGTTGATGGGTGCAGCAAACCACCGTGGCACATGTATACCTTTGTAACAAACCTGCACATTCTGCACACATCCCAGAACTTAAAGTAAAATAAAATAAAAATTTTTAAAAAAGAAAATACATACTGTTTTCTTTTAAGAGTTTGCTGTTTGAGTGTCCACATTTAGGAACTTGATGTAATTTTAGATAGTTTTTGTACATGCCATAATATAAGGGTTCTACTTCTTTTCCATGTGGATAAATAGTTGTCTCAGTGCCATTTGTTGGAAAGACTGGTCTTTGTCCCCATTGTATTATCTTGGCAGTGTTTCTGTATAATGGACCACAAATATGAGAGACCCAGAGTCCCAATTATTTTATATATATATAAATATATATGTATCTCAATACTCATTTATTCATACATATGGTGAAGTTGTTATATATATAACATATAAGTTATATGTGTTAAATATATTACATATGTCATATAAGCTATATAACTTCTATATATCATACAAGTTATATTGATAACTTACACATATATGTTACACATATATATCATATATAACTTACACATATATATCATATAAGTTATATTTCATATAACTTATGCTAGTAGCACATATCTTAATTACTGTAACTTCCTAGGAAGCTTTACATTTTGTATTTTATACATTTAAGTTTATATATTTGAAGTGTACAACAGGATGTTTTGAGATACATATGGTGAAATGGTTACTAAAGTCAAGTAAATTAACATATTCATCATTGTACGCAGTTACTTATTTTGTATGTACATGGCAGTAGTGCCTAAAATCTATTCTCTCAGCAAAAATCCTGAATACAATATAATACCATTAAGTAGAGACCTCACGATGTACAATGTTTTTAAACTTGCTCGTTCTACATATCTGCTCTTTTGTATCCTTTGACCTTTATCTCGCCATTTTTTCCCCTTCCCCACCTGTTAACCACTTTTTATTCTCTGTTTCTGTGTATTTTATTTATTTATTTTTTTTAGCAAGCATAATAATCAGAATCTGTGAGTCCCACAACTTTGTTTTCCTTTTTCAAGGTTCTTTTGGCTCTTCTGTGTCTCTAACATTTCTATATGAATTTTAGAATCAATTTATTGATTTCTGCAAAAATGCTTTATGTGTTTTTGAAGGGGATTAACTATGCAGATCAATGTGGGGAGTAATTACCACCTTAACAATATTAAGTGTTCTGATTCAGAAATGAAGGATATCATTCAATTTATTTTACTTTTTATCGTTAAATTTATTATTTTATTTATCAAAATGTTATTTTGTAATATTGTGTATACAAGTTTTGCATTGTTTTAAATTTACTGATATATTTTTTCTTTATAATGCAATTATAAATGAAATTGTTTTCTTAATTGCATTTTTGTATTCTTCATTGCTCGTTTATAGAAATAAACACTGATCATTATTGCTTTGTGTAGTTGTCTTAAAGAAGATACAAGATACAAACAATTACAAACAAAAATGTATTTATATATTTTTTATATGTATCTAGTTACTTTTACCTGTAACCTTTATTCCTTCATATGAATTTGATTTACTCTCTAGTGATTTTTTCATGTCAACCAAAATGACTGTCTTTAGCTTTTTCTTTCTTTCTTTTTTTTTTTTTTTTTTTTGGTAGGGCAGGTCTGCTAGCAGTACATTATTTTACTTTTTGTTTATTTGAAAATCTCTTTATTTTTGAGATATCAACTTCTCTTCATATATTAGTAGAACTGTTGATTGTCAGACTTTTTTTCTGCGCATTGTAAATAATGAGTTGTTTCTGTTTTACTGTTTTCAAGATACCCTCTTTAGCTTTTTAAAGTTTTGTTATGATGTGTCAAGATTTAGATCTTTTTGAATTCATCCCTCTTGGAGTTCACGGAGATTCTTGGATGTACAGATGAATGGTTTTCATAAAATTTGGGAATTTTTTAAATCATTATTTCTTCAAATATTATTTCTTACCCTGCCTCTCTTTTCCCTCTTCTTTCAGGGTTCTCCTTATATATAAATTGATAAGCATAATAATGTGTCTTATGTTCCTTGGGATCTGTTTATTTTCCTTCATTTACTTTTATTTCTGTTCATTATAATGGCTAATCTTAATTCATCCCTCTCGAGTCATCAGATGCATTCTTCTGCCAGCCCAAACCTTTAGTTGAGCTTCTCTGCGATTTTTTTTCTATCAAATACTACATTTTCCAACGTCACAGTTTTTATTTCGTTTTTTAAATAATTTCTATCTTTTTATCACTATTCTCTCTTAGATGAAACATCATTTGTATACTTTCCTTTAGTTCTTTAAACATGGCTTCTTTGAAAATGTTGAAAATAGGTGAAGACTTAAAATTTTTGACTAGCAAGATCAAAAATTGTTAATCTTTAAGAGCCTTTTCTTTTGTCTTTCTTTTTGTTTGGGCCATTTTTTGTGTATTCTTTTCATATCATGATTTTTAAATTGAAGACTTGACATTTCGTATAATATAGTATTCCAACTCTGAAATACAGATTATCTCCCATCCTTAGGTTTTGTTATTGTTTCTGTTTATAGTTATTTGTTGTTGTTGTTAATATTTATTTTGTGACAAGTAATTTTTAAAGTCTGTATTCATTCTCATGTGGGTCTGCTAAAAATCTCTATTCAATTAGCTTAGCGTTAATTAATGAATGATTGATAAAAAAGATTTTCTTAAATACCTGCAACCAGCATTTTTCATTCTCTGCAAAGGAAGTAGGTATGTATTGGGGCATACCTTCAATGTTCAGTGAAGCTGTTAGTCTCTCTGTTCTTATCTACAGTTAAACATTTTCCTTGAAAAAAATATTCCAAGAGTTTTGAAATCCTTTAGTTAACTTCAAGGGTCAGCCCACAACTTTGCCTTAATTTTCAATTTTTATTTGTACAGGGCCTCAAGTTCAGCCAGAAGTGAGAATTTAGGTGTTTTCTTAATGTGCACACAGCCCTCATCATATACTTAAGTCTACATATGTGCACCACCTTCAAAATTACCAGAAATACGCCAGAGGTTTTCAAAGCCCCTCCTAAATTTTATTTATTGGCTATTTATTTTAACTTTTTGAATTAGTTTACATTTTGCCATATTTTAAATAACAACCTTAACATTTAAATGATAATGTTAAACAACTGTCATTGATTTCCACTGACAAATGACCCAAGGAAGACGTTAGCACAGGGTGAGCTGCAGGTTATGTAAGTAAAGGCAAACCTTGTGAGTGTATTTTTCTTTAGAAAAATGCTACATAAGTAAAATAATGGCAATTATCTGAAAATTAAGCCTTGTAACTTCTCAAACCCCATTTTGACCCTTGCAGTGACTGTTTACCTGCTGAGTCACTGTGATTGAAGGGTGTTGGTTTTAAGAGTGCCAAATAACTTGGATGAGAGGGATTGGACTAGGTCAAGTTAAAATGCTACATAAGTGTTTACTGCTATTCTTAAGGTTCTTCAAATATTTACATTGATTAAATTCTCCTCAGATGTGAAAATCTTTGGCTAATTTCCAATGATCCAAAAAGTTGATTTTGATAATTTCACTGCGTAAAAATGATAATTTCATTTTTATGCAGAAGAGGACTTTTTGAGGTCCTTATTCTGCCATTCCTGATAATGTCACTTTTCACTTTGCCTAAGAGTTTCTTTTTTTTCTGTGTCATTACCAGCATTTGTTATTTTTGTGTTTTTTATAATAGCCTGCACTTTCCTTTACATTGTTATGTTCTTACCTGGTTTTGGACTCATGGGTATTGGTTGTTGTTTTAAAGTTTGGTGAAATTTAGCAGTGAAGCCATTCAGTTCTGGGCTTGTATTTTATTGAGAGGCTGTTTATTACTGATTAAATCTCATTACTTGCTATTGATCTGTTCAGGTTTTCTATTTATTTCTGGTTCAATGTTGGTAAGTTTTATGTGTTCAGGAATTTATGTATTTTCCCCAGGTTTTCTAATTTGTTAGTGCATAGTTATTCATAATAGACTCTAATGGTCCTTAGTATTTCTGTGGTTTCAGTTGGAATGTCTTCTTTTTCGTTTCTGGTTTTATTTATGAGTCATTTCTCTTTTTTCTTAGTCTGTTATTAAACAGGGTTATCACTTCCATAGAGAAATAGTAGCATATAATAATGAATCTATCAGTAGTTATTTACTTGCCAATAGTTGAACTTGTCAGTAACTGTAAAACAACCTAGAAGAAAGGACAATGCAAGAAAATTTTATTTTGTAATTGGACAACTGCATAAGATATTTTATGAGGTGGGTGTTTTGGCTTCACTGTATAATATATAACACTTTGCTAAATATCTCATATTTATCTGCAGCTAACTCTTTCTAGGTATGGCTAATATACAACTGGTCAATTGACCTTTTTAAAATGATAGAATAAATCATATGTCATACCAAAATATATTCAATTATATGCCTGAATGACCATCTTACTCAATTTAAAAATAAATAATTTTTTGCCACATTTATTCCTGGATATAAACATGAGAAAAGATATTTTGTAATTACATTTGGGTAAAATGTACAGTTTTACTTCCATTTATACATGCAGTGAAATTCCAGGTTATAAAAAGTGTATTCTTCTAAACTACTCTGTGCTATGTAACACTAGTAGAACCTAAAGTTGTTCCACAAGTTCCTAGTTTACCCCTAGAAACTCACCTATGCACGGAGAAAAACAAACAAATACATTCATACTCATCTACACTTAATTAGCCAATTATATGTTAGAAAAATAAGAATCAATAAGTACAAGATTAAGTATTTTAAAATAAATAAAGATAAATATGCAAATTAATGAATAAATAAACTAGTATAATTTCAAACCAAATACATTTGTCTTGCCTCATACCCCGAAGGTCAAAGTGAAAAGTGACATCATTAAGAATGACAGAATAAGGACTTCCCAAAATCCTCTTCTCTGTTAAAGCATTAAGAATACCAGCCAACGTATCAAATTCAACTTTTGGAACCCTGGAAATTAGCCAAAGCTTTTCATGTCTGAGAAGAATTTAATCAATGTAAATCTTTGGAGGACCTTAAGAATAACAATAAACACTTAGGTAGCATTTTAACTTTACTTAGTCCAATCCCCTTCATCCAAGATATTTGGCACTCTTAAAACCAAAAACCTTTAATCACAGTGACCCAACAGGTAAAAGGTCACTGCAGGGGCCAAAATGGGATTTGAGAAATTTCAAAGTTCAATTTTCAGATAATTGTCATTATTTTACCTATGTATAATTTTCCTAGAAAAAAAGTCCACTCACCAAGTTTGTCTTAGTTAAGTGTGAATGTGAATTAGTATGGATATTATGACAAACAGTATAGAAGTTCCTCAAAAAACTACAAATAAAACTACTGTATGATCCAGCAACCCCACTACTGGGTATATATCCAAAAGAAGGCAAATCAGTATATCAAAGAGATATCTTCACCATCATGTTTCTTATAGCACCATTTACAATAGCCCAGATACACAATCAACCTAAATGTCTATCAACACATGAATAAAAAAGAAAAAGGTGTATATATGCCTACATGTTATAGACTACCATGTAGCCATAAAAAAGAATAAAATCCTGTCATTTGCAGTAACATGGATGAACCTGGAAGACATTAAGTTATGTGAAATAAATCAGGCACAGAAAGAAAAATACTGCATATTCTCACTTATGTGTGGAAGCTAAAAAAGTTGATCTCATAGAAGTAGAAAGTAGAATAGTGGTTATTAGAGGCTGGGAAGAGTAGGAAAGCAGTTAGAGAGTGGTTGGCTGAAGGATAAAAAATTATAGCTAGACAGGAAAAGTAAGTTATAGTGTTCTATAGCATTGTAGGATAACTATAGTTAATAATTTATTGTACACTTTTCAATAGTTAGATAATATTTGGAATGTTCCTAACACAAAGATATAATAAATACTTGAGGTGATGGATATCCCAATTACTCCGATTTGATCATTACATTGTATACGTGAATTGTAATATCACATTATACCCTATAAATATGTACAATTATTATGCTAATTTAAAATACTAATACAAATGTACTAATGTCCCAGTTTGTCACAATGGCAATTAGAATTTAAGATAGAAACCATTAAAGGAGAATGTTACTTTGAATAGATTGTCTCACAAAGATAATTTTTCTAGGTACCAGCCTAGTACAGCATAATCAGTACATACTAATGAAATGCTCCAAATTATCTGTTCTGTTTTCATTTTCTCACTGTATTCTCAGCTCACCCATCCCTCAGAATATATTACCTATATTGTCACTAGTACTTATCTTTCTTTTCCTGTCGTAAAATCACAAATATAGTAAAACTTGAATGGTCTGTAATAAATATTTTTCCTGTTTTTTCCATAAAGCATGACTGTCTCTACACTGCCCCAGCAGGCTTCTCAAACAGGATTCTCCCATAAATGGGATTTTAGTCAATTTGGTGTTGGATTTTTCTCCCATTTCTGATAAAACTTCTGCTTGTGCAGGAGAACTCCAATCTCCTCTGTGAGAAGAACTCAGTAGATGAGAGTTTCAGATGTAAAATATTTTGAAAAAGGATAAGAAAATTGCATTTAAGAGTTGTTGGCAAAATTGGAGGAATCTGTATGCTAGTCGTATCTAAAAGAGAGGTTCTAAATTTATGACCTTGATAGGGGAAGGGTTGATGTGAAGAAAAATCAGAAAGAGAGAAAAGAAATAAAGAACAATGGGAGTTTCCATCACAGTAGGAATTTCCATCCACAATATGGACCGTTCCTGGCCTTTTACCATGCAATTAATTTTTTAATCTGAAAGTTTTTTAGTTAGTGATATGCTAGGCTTCAAACTACTGATATTCAGATTATGTTGCAGAAATAGTCAATTTTATTTAAGAAAAGCTAGAAAGAGAATTCCTGGGGGACTTTGACTTGCCTTTTATCACAAATAGCTATAATACTGGGAAAAAAAATTAGGCATCTGACACCAGTAACATGAACCCTGAAGTAAGGGAGAAAGGCAAGATAAAACCCTTTATTTCTGAAGCTTAATACCAGAAAAGTGAGCAATGAAATAGCATTGTTAGGTGAATCGAATTTCAAGGTGCAAACCAATGTATAGTTACATAAACATTTACATAAAGAAAATGTGTTTGTACAATATATACTGTATGTACTCTCAGAATACATATCAAACATTTTTTCACCTGTAGGGATGGAGTGAAAATGAGTCACTTGTAAAGTAGCGGTTGTTTCAGTAAATGGTGTGACCTGCCTAGGAAGGGCTTTTTAGGTCTGGACCCAAGTTAAATTGAATGCCACATAGGCTACAGTTCATTTTTACCAGATTATTTCTTATTTCCTGTAATATATTGCACTTATTCACCCATTTAGTTTTACTTATTATTTCTCTAATTTTGGCATTTCTTTCACCATTTCTACCTATTGAAATGCTAATCAGCTATTGATCCCCATCTTGGGTGTTACTTTAATGATTATTTTTTGACTTGCTGACCCTCTGGCAATTGCTGTCTCCCTTGCATATTCATACACTGTTTTCTATTACAGATAATTGTGCATATTTTAGTCTCCACCACTAGACTCCATCTTCTTTAGGGCAGAGGTTATGTCTTAATTAATATTAAATCTCTATCTGCATAAGATCTTATACATAACATGTTGGATTGACCTGCACGTAACTGTGAGATGTTCTCATTTCACCCTGTCCCACAGCACTGATGTTAAAAGAAGGTTGGTAATAATCAGGGGTGATATTCTGAAATTTTGCAATGCTATGTCATCACAGTGCCATATCAACACTATATCTCAAATAATGTTTTAAAATAATACGTGAATGGGTATTATTTGCAATGTAGTATTGTAAGTGATTAACTCTAAAAATATTTTCAGAGAACATTCTTTCTACAGCTTTTATTCAACTACATACTAAACTTAAAATTCTATTTTACTCAACCTGCTATGTATCATTTCTCACCTTTCTTTATTTTCTGATACTGATTTTCATATTTATATAACTATTTTAAATCATGCCATGGGAAAAAAAAATCATTACACTTTTTTTTTTTTTAAACAAGGCCTCACAAAATTCAGATTAAATGTTTTAACTTCCATTTTAAAGCAGGAACAACTGTTTCCTAGATTTCCAAGAAGAAAGAGAATTGTCCTGTTAAGAATGGAAAGTAAATTCTTCCTTTATTGGATAGGGAAGGAAGAAGGGAAAGATGTTTTCCTGGAGAATATAGGTTGTAGTTCAGAGTGGCAATATCTTTTGTCCATGCAGAAGATAAGACCTGTAACATAGTATCAATTCAATAAGAGGAAAGGAGTGGTCCAAGACATGGAGAAAGAAATGGAAATAATTTCAGATTTTACAGGCAAGGTACATACCTTCTGACAAATTAAGGATGATATTAATATGTTCTACCCTAAACTGATTCATTATAAAAAAATTGAGAATTGATCATGTACCAGAATTGATAAAAACAGATATATAAACCTGAATTAAATCTAGAATTAGCAAGAGTATAGACTTCTAAGTCTTCTTGGTGGTGGCAGCCTCTTTTAAGCAGGTAACATGCTGGAGGTCAAAGGAAGAGACATGAAACAATATTAGATGGTGGGTTTATTTGTTTTCCATACGGATTTTAAATATGTTTCCAACTTGTGGAATGATCTTTAGAAATCACATTCATGTACAATCACCATACAACAACATGATAATCTCTGTTGTCCTGAATTTAGTAAAGGAGGAACTTGAATAAATTATTTAGTGGCCTGCTTTCCCTTCAGTAATCATGGTTTGTTGATGTCAAACGTGGACAGTTATGTCATTTTACCAGCATGGTGTTAGTAAACTAGTCTCAGAACAAAACAGAGGAGAAAACTGTCAAAGAAATCCAAAGTTATAAAAAAAACATGAGCCAGAGACACTGTACAGAGCCAAACTTGACGTCTACTGCAACCTGGGACTTCTGATTATGACTTATTTAACCTAGTTTGAAGGTGGGTCTCTTTATAGATAATAGGCCTAACTTAAACAAATTTGCAAACTCAGCTTCTATCCTAAATTAACGCTTACTTTTTCATAGTAACTCCCTGAAACCTATATATATACCTTACATTGGACCATCAAGTTTTTTTCTCACGTGTCTTGAAGTTGGATTTAATAATCATGAGCAAATTTGCAGCTACAAAGCTTCTATGTTTTTGCTTAAGTTTATGACAATACTGAAATTTAAATTGCATGTGTCATTAAGTTCACTGAATGACGAAACAATTTATAATATATTGCTGAAGGAAATATTTTGAAAGTCTATTCTTGTAAAAGATACACAAGTGCAGATGTTAAATATAATATAAGGTTCAAAAGCCTCACCATTCTTTCCTTCTAAAACACTCAAGAAATGTTTCACTATATCTAAGATATCTCATTAGATATAGTCTATGCCTATTTCCTTTTGCCAGTTATTCATAAACAAGATTGAGAAACTCTAGATATGATGAAAGCACATGATATCTCATTGTAAAACTATGCATAGAAAAGATACATGGTAGAAGAATGTGGACAGTTCAGCACAATTTTATCATCACTGTTTTAAAAAACAGATCAAAACATGTCATGTGGCAATGTTGAGTTAGTAACATTATTTTCATATGAAATGGCGTATAGATCTATTTAATTTATTACATGGAGAATGAAGATCTACATTTACAAGTGTGTCAAAAATTTACTTTGAATAAACCAATATATAGTATATTAGTTAAGGGAGTGTTTTTCTACAATAAGCCTGCCTTGGTTAAACTCAAAGATCCACTACTGATTATCAAGTAATATACTATACTTGTATGTTTTGACCTCTCTCAAAATCACACTTCAAACATCTGTAGCTTAAGGATAACAGCAAATGTATACAATAATGTGTTGAATGAATAGATTTATGCATAATTATCAATTCATATATATATATATATATATATACAGTCAAAAACAAAATTTTAACAGATTTAAAGATCTAGTTGGCTTTTCTTAGAGATTCACCAATCAGCCAGTATTTCATCTATGAAATTAAAATGCACTCTGAGAAGCCTATAAAGGCAGAAAAGGGCTGAAGAGGTAGTAAACAGAGAACTAAAATAAATTGGTTGTTTCAAAGTCACTTTCCTTACAGAACTAAAACAAAAAAGATATTCTTCTTTTTAATTTTAAATTTTTATATGTACATTATAGTTGTACATATTGATGGGGTATACATGCTATTTTGATATAAACATGCAACATGTAATATCAAATATGGGTAATTGGAATCTATATTACTTAAGATTTATTATTTCTTTGTATTAATAACATTTTAATTTTTCTCTAGCTATTATAAAAGATACAATAAATTATTGTTAACTATGGTGTCCCTATTATTCCATCAAACACTAGAACTTATTGCTTCTATCTAACTATGTTTTGTACCCATTAATAAACCCATATTTATTCCCCCCTCCCCACTACCATTCCCACCATCTGGTAACCATCATTCTATTCATTGGTGTAGAGCTAAAAATGTTGATCACATAAGATCACATTAGAGACACCAACAAGACATCAATTCTAACCAAATTGATCTCTACTTCCATGAGATCTTTTTTTTAGCTCCCACGTATGAGTGAGAACATGCAACTTTCTTTTTATGCTATTTCAAATTGGACTCCTTCTGAATGGTTTTGGTGAATCTCCTGTTTTTTGGAAAACTATCCTTTTTTAAAGTTCAGTTTGATTACATGGTGCCTAGCATGACTGATTTCTTTCCAGGGGCCAGAGCTGTTGGGGCCTAGTGCAGGAGCTCAGTCCAAAACACTGTCCTTTCATACATTTTATTTAACATAATATATAGAGTAAATTTATTTTTTTATTTTTATTTTTATTTTTATTGAGACGGAGTCTCGCTCTGTCACCCAGGCTGGAGTGCAGTGGCCGGATCTCAGCTCACTGCACGCTCCACCTCCCGATTTTACGCCATTCTCCTGCCTCAGCCTCCCGAGTAGCTGGGACTACAGGCGCCTGCCACCTCGCCCGGCTAGTTTTTTTTGTAGTTTTTAGTAGAGAAGGGATTTCACCGTGTTAGCCAAGATGGTCTCGATCTCCTGACCTCGTGATCCGCCCGTCTCGGCCTCCGAAAGTGCTGCGATTACAGGGTTGAGCCACCGCGCCCGGCCTATATAGAGTAAATTTGTATACCTAAGTAATCGAGATTTGAAAATGCTCAATAAATATTAACTATGAAAAAAGAGAAAACAAATTAAGCAGTGAAGTTATTTTACATTTACACTTTAACTTGTTTAAAATTAAACAAATTAGGCCGAGCACAGTGGCTCACGCCTGTAATCCGTGCACTTTGGGACCCCGAGGTGGGGAGGTCACTTGAGGTCAGAAGTTAGAGACCAGCCTGGCTGGCATAGTGAAACTCCGTCTCTAATAAAAATACAAAAATTAGCCGAGCATGGTGGTGTGCCCAGCTACTCAGGAGGCTGAGACAGGAGAATCGCTTGAACCTAGGAGGCAGAGGTTGCAGTGAGCCGAGATCGTGCCACTGCACTCTGGCCTGGGCCACAGAGAAAGACTTCATCTCAAAAAAAAAAAAAAAAAAAAAAAAAAAATTAATTAAATTAAAATAAATTAAATTAAACAGTTTCTATAGTTGAGTCTATAATTACACAATTTGTTTAATTTTACAGGCTCTGGTTATTTCTGGTAGTGAGAAGATAGAACACACATTTGTTTACTTCATACGTTTTTATTTTACTAGCTGTTTGGTACTTACCACATGGATAGCTTCATTTATAGGAGGTTTTTTCCTCAGGAAAAATATTACTCTAAAAACTAAAATTTAAATTAATCTACAATTTTTGTATGTATTTATAACAACCATAATTTCACATGATATATTTGAAAATGTTCCTATTTAAACTATGATTGAAAGGGAGAAGACTCTTTGGGGAAAATGCTAAAGATGAAACAAAATCAAATAGAAAGCAGATAATTCCACTAAGAAAAGAGAAATAGTACCATTTTCTTCTGAATAAGGGAAGCTCATAATAGGACAAATAGTATCATCACTTCTGTTGTATAAAATGTTCAGCTGACTTGATGTGCTGGAACTTTCAAATATATATTTGTAAATATTCCCATATTACTACTGGAAGTTGAGAGTTGAAGAGCTCAGAGAGTTCTATTTATAAACTAGACATGACACTACTTTAGGTTACTACGCTAATATTCCAGTATAGTCTAGTGATATTTCTATCTCTTCATTTACCTTTTCTGGCAACCTCCAAGCTGGGTCCTGAGATCTTTCTTTTCTCATTCTGCACTCTTCACTTGAGTTTACTTGTTTAGGGCCGTAACTTCAAATATTATTACTCCAAGGACAAATTTATATTTAGCCCTTATCTTTAAACTACAGGTGTGGGGAGTAAATAGCTCACTTGACATCACTACCTTGATATTTCTTAGGCATTTTACACTTATCTCTACCAAAGCAAAATTCTTGATCCCTAGCTCTCTTGCTAAGCTGTTTCTCTCTAGTCTTCTCCGTCTCAGTAAATTACCAATCATATACCCCACTGTTGGAGTGAAAATTATTTTCTTCATCTCCTAATTCCCATCTGTCAGCAAACCTATTAGTTTAATTTCAAACTATAACTCTTATCTCTCCCTACCTCACCATCCTTTGGGCAACTATCCATTCTTTTTCCGGTCATTATAAAATTGTAAGTATTTGCTACTAAAGGAACCTGCATCTGGCCACTTCTTACCCCTACCCTAGGCACTGCAATACCTTTCTAGCTCTTTCCTGACTTCTACTCTTATTTTCACAGTCTCTATATTTTTTCAACAGTCTGAGTATCCAGCCCCTTCCTACCTCTACCTTCATCCTCTGCATTCTGTGGTTGCTTATTACATTCATCATGTTTTCTTTTCTGGTTTTTGAACACTAGTTCTTTCCTATTTCAACTTCTTGGCAAATGATGTTCCCTTTGTTGATTCTTAATTGACATAACGTTTCTCTTTCTTTTCGTGTCAACACCAACCTTACCTACTCTGAAATCCCTTGTCTTACAATCATTTATTAAGTGGCTCCCTGGCTGCCCTACCCTGGCTCGCTGAATTACTGTGTTATAGCACTGTACTGAATTTCTTTCATTTTCCCCTTCAGATCTGTTCTCCCTTTTCTCTAGCTTGCCTTCTGCCAGGGGAGGATGATATAAACCTTTGATTCTGGTTTGCTTCCACCTGTAAGGAGCTCCTCCTCTGGGAGGACGTTCAAGGTATGAAAACAAAGCCAGGAAACAAACCTGTTACTCTACCTACCTCCCTGTAATGTGTTTATCGGCTGATTGTGTCCCTAAAACAAGATCCCGGAGTCTTTGAGCGCTGGGCAACTTCATACAGCTCATTTCGTTGTGCTTTCAGTTTACTAGTGGGATTCTGACTGAAACAATTATTTTCTTGATTTCCATCAATAGCATGATGATAACATGAAATAATTTTTTAATTTATTGGTTTACAATTTACTGTGCTCTGCCTAGTGGAATATAAATTCAATAAGGGCAAAGAAAGTCCCTATTTTGTTCATTTCAATTTTTATTAAAAATTTCTAAAATAATGTCTAGTATGAAGCAAATCAGGCATCAAATAAATATTTTTGAATAAATAACTTAAGAACTAAAATGAGAGAAGATAATTATTAGTATGTTAGCATACAAAGAATATAAATTGAAGAATTGAGGTTAATATTAAAGCTGTTAGTATATCCAGCAAATTTTATCTTCTTTGAATATTTTAGTGTGGAAGGATAGTCTGGTGCCTCCAGATCTATACAGAGCTTCACAAAGTTGGAGATAAATTTACTAATGTAGAAAACAAAATCAGATGTTTAAAGTTTTGTAATGCCAAAGCAGCAAGTGGCTTAAAAGAAATTCAAAGTTTTAGCCGCAAATTTTAATTGTATGCAGATGTTTAGCATTGTACTAGTCTTCAATTTAATCATATGTGATTGTTAGCTAACTCTTCTATTCTGTTCTCATACTAGCTAAGGTAATAGGTAACACTTAGCCACTAACTCTTTAATCCAATTGAAACTCTTTAATCCAATTGACTGGGTTACTTATGGCAGAAGAATAAAGCAAATGGATGTTCATATACATAGTTTCTGCTTATCAAGAAGGAGATTTATTGCAAATATTGAGACAAGAAGTGACTAAAAAATAGAGATAGGTTCAGTGAGAAGATGTACTGAGTGTTCATGTTTTAAATCTTTTTTGTGTGTGCTACTAGAGCGAAACTTTTCTGACAAGTGGTATATTTTCTATACTTTGACTGACAACCTAATCTCTAGGGAGAACTGAGCTTTTCAGTGGATCAAAGACATGTCTTTCACACTCATTGGCTGCTGAGTCCAAAACAGAAAAGAGGCTGCCACAGGGAGATAGTGCAGAAGCCAGAGTGAGGAAGGTGGAGATAAAAGCACAAAGCCTTGTTATGACATTTTTGGAGTCAGTTCCTCATTGTTGACCTTTATGAATAAAAGTCTTCCACGTTGAATGAGATTAAATTCTCATATCTTAAATCATAAGTATTGAATTCCATTGAACCAACATCTATTCATTTCAATACAATCATTGCTATGTATCTTCATTTAAACATGAAAACATTTAAATGGTGCTTCATATTTTTTAAGTAATAAAAAATAGTTATTACTTACTACACAAAATCTACTGTTTTAAATGAATATTTATTGGCTTAGATTCTCTTGATATTTTTTCACCAAGAAGTATACACTATGAAATAATAAGTAGAGCGTGATATATATATTCTATATACATGGAATGCACATTAAATTATACACACATATCTACAAATAAAGGTGCTCAGGAAATAATTATTTTAAGGTTATAAGACTGTAGATATTTTAATTTTGTACTATTCTTTATTCATCGATAATTTCTATTTTTCCCTGCTATATTTTCACGTATTTATTATATGTAATATTGAGAGAAGTCCCCCAAAATCTGGCCATAAACTGGCCCCCAAACTGGCCATAAACACAATCTCAGCAGCACTGTAACATGTTCATAATGGCCCTAACACCCAAACTGGAAAGTTGTGGGTTTACGGGAATGAGGGCAAGGAACACCTGGTCTTCCCAGGGTGGAAAACCGCTTAAAGACATTCTTAAGCCACAAATAATAGCATGAGCGATCTGTGCCTTAAGGACATGCTCCTGCTGCAGTTAACTAGCCCATCCTATTCCTTTAATTCAGCCCATCCCTTCATTTCCCATAAGGGATACTTTTAGTTAATTTGATATCTATAGAAACAATGCTAATGACTGAATTGCTGTTAATAAATATGTGGGTAAATCTCTGTTCAGGGCTGTCAGCTCTGAAGGCTGAGACCCCCGATTTCCCGCTTCACACCTCTATATTTCTGTGTGTGTGTCTCTAATTCCTCTAGAGCCAATGGGTTAGGGTCTCCCCGACCGAGCTGGTCTCGGCATAATATACTACATATTATACATTTATTACATACTACAAATTACATGGCTTATGTTATATAATAAACAATGCATTTTATATTATTATATGTAATAAGAAAAAAGTGGTTATAATTTTTAAAGTGCTCACAAATATGGAATAGACTTGTATATATTAGTAAAATAATTTTTACTTGGTAAAATTGAGCAGCAAAGACTTAAAAGCAATCTTTAAGAAGCAATCTTTAGTCACTTGACACTTTAGTGTCAAGATTGACTAAAGCAATCTTTAGTCACTCTTGACAGGTACAACATGTTTGTTAAATAAATAAACTAAGATAGAATTCACAAATAACTTGCCAATTTCAAAGAAGATGATTGATGGAACAGCAGTAGAATTGAAGCGTACCTGCAGTAGAATTGTAGATGACAGAAAAGATATAAGGGATAGAAATAACAGGATTGGCAAGAAGGGGAATGCCTTATAGCAGAAATGATTGGAAATAAGTATTTAGTATTTATCGACATGTAGGTATGTTGGTCCTCACATTCTTGCCTTCTGGGTAAGAAAGTCCAAAAATAGTAAAGAAAATAGAGGAGAGGAAGAACACCAAATAAACCATGGAAAAGAAACAACGTACATGGCAGAGAGGGAAATCCTCATAAAAACACAGTTAGAAGGAATTGTGTCTGGAATTGGTTCCTTCCACTGGATTTTTGGTCTGTCTGGCTTCAAGAATGAAGCCACTGACCTTCGCGGTGAGCGTTAACAGCTCTTAAAGGTGGCACAGATCCAAAAAGCGAGCAGCAGCAAGATTTACTGTGAAGAGCAAAAGAACAAAACTTCCACAGTGCAGAACGGGACCCAGCAGGTTGCCCCTGCTGTCTGTGGTGGCCAGCTTTTATTCCCTTATTTCCCACCCATGTCCTGCTGATTGGCCCATTTTACAGAGCATTGATTGGTCCATTTTACAGTGTGCTGATTGGCACATTTTACAGACCTCTAGCTAGCCACAGAGCACTGATTGGTGTGTTTTACAATCCTAGCTACAGAGTGCTGCTTGATGCATTTTATAATCCTCTTGTAAGACAGAAAAGTTCTCCAAGTCTCCACTCCACCCAGGAAGTCCAGTGGGCTTCACCTCTCAGAATGACTAGAAAAGTAGGAGTTAAGGCAGAGGGCACTGTCACGGTGGCCAGGAAGGAAAGAAGTACAAGTAGAAGAGTTTGGTACATGATTGAACATATCACTATGTTGAGATTAGAAAAGACATGTCTGTTGAAGGAAAAAGAGGAATCATGTTTGGCATCTTGAATTTCAGTGATAATCTTAGCTAGAACCTATGCAGTAAACAGGTGAAGAAAAATTCAGATTATATGAGATTTGGAGGTAAATAAAATGTGACGGGGAAGAGTGTAGACTTCAATTCTAAGAAGCTTGACCACTGAAGGGAATAGTTACAAAGAAATAAAGGAAAACAGGAATTTGAGAATTAGGTAACTTCATTTTATTTTTGAAGCCAAGTAAGATTTTAATCATTGGAGACAAAGACGTTGAAAATAATGAAACTGTATCATTAATGGCACACAGTTTCTGAGGAAGTAGGATGTTGTTAGTATCTTTAAATTGCAATGGAAATAATTCAACTTAAACTAATTTTTAAAAAAGAAAAGAAGGGAAAATTAAAAAAAAAAAATAAGGTCTGCATCGATTCACCCTTTCTGACTCTAAAAAGACTTGGATATTGCTATTTAAGAAAGCTTCCAAAGACTTGGGAGTGTCTGTAAAGGAACAGAAGTAAGAGTTGGGTCTAAACTTTAGAACATATTGAGGTGGAATCACTAAGTCATTTTCACTATGGTCTAATATTTCAGCCCATAAATTAAAACCAAAACAACTGCAGTAATCACTAAGATGTTATGATATATTTAAACTGGTTGGCAAATTGACTGAGGTTCTAAGCCACCAAGTACTTCCTTGCACGTTCACTGCTCTATACTCTTCCCAAGATTTTCCGTGTAACTAATGGGTAAATACTTTATATGAGCTGCTACTTTATTTGTTTCTCAATATTTTAAATGTCATCCTCAATTCCACCAAGGCAGAGGGAAAGTGATTCAAGGGCTGTAAATCAGAAACATTAACATCATCAGCAGGAGGGACTGTGACTCACAAAATAATGCACAAGGACTGAGTAAAGCTGAAGTGTAGTTAGTCACCATGATTAGAGAACATATAGAAATTTAGGAATCAGAGAGGACAGAGTAAGGCAGATAAAGGGGAGTATAGCGCATGAGAAAGAGGCTGCAGATTAGTTGTTGGTTAAAATATTTTACTTTGTGTGTGTGTGGGTATGCGCTCTCTCTCTCTCTTTATATATATATATATATATATATATATATATATATAATATATATAGTCTCTGTCTCTATCTCTGTCTCTCGACATTTTTCCTGAGGAAATAATTTCATGGGAAAAGGCAAATACACTGAGCAATGATATGTAATGTCTCTCTCTCTCTCTATCTCTCTCTACATTTTTACTGAGGAGATAATTTCATGGCAAAAGGCAAATACACTGATCAATGATTTGCACGATAGAGTGTGATTAGGGGCATAGAGACACATGGAGGAAGTTCATATGAGGTTTTAACAACAGAATATGAGAGAGAGAAAGTGAGCACACAGAAATGCTAAAAAATGCGGCATTATGAGGCACATAGTAATGGCACACTGAAGACGTTTTACTTCAAAGTTTTGAAACATTTATCCCCAAAGCCTAATTAGCTTTACATTACATTATATTTTTCAGGATGTGTAGGCAAATATTGTCTGCTATCCTCATTTTCCAGTATCATATAGAACTCTGAGACAACAGGGAAAAGTCACACATAAGGACCTGTTAATGAAGTTTTGTGATTGTTTGGACCTGGCCCCTGTGTATAGCTAAACATTTCTCTGTGAGTAGAGAAACTAGAATAGAGACCTACCAACCACTTTCTTTTGCCTCTCTAGCCCAGATTTACAACATTCTCTTCTGATATTTGTAATCAATATATTTTAAAAAACAAATATTTACTCAAAGCAAATGTTCAAGATAGCTTTTCTTTTTTGAACTTGAAAATTTACTCTGAAAATTTACAGAATAGGGATTTGCTTGGGAAGAATATTAAAGAACCAAATATATTATTTTAATTAGGATCACATTAAAATTTAAAAAGTTACAGGAAATGAATACTAAGTATATAGCTTCGATGAGACTATATTTTATGGCTGTTTTTGGAATAAATGACTAGATAAAGCTACATCAACATATATTGAAAAGATATAAAGACACATGAAGAGTTCTCTTTTTTTTGAGTTTCTGAATATGGGTATGTATGGCTGTAGATAGGTAAGTCCTTCAAAGTAAGTTTTAAATAGTCATTATCCCACGATCTATAATCGTGTATACTCTTAAGAATGTAAAATTAGTTACAATTTTGTGAGTAGAATTTTCAAATACCTTAAAATTTCAAAGAGTCTTTAAACATTTTAACTTGCTACATGACAACATTGGCAGTATTTACATAAACGTTGAAATCACCACACTTACTTTTTGAAGAGTCCTTAACAATCTTTTTTCTTCACCTTGAATTCAAAGATACTACTAATGAAAGTAGCAATATTACAAACTCTCCTATATGGGTTTGTGTTCTTGAGAGCCAACTGGTGACACCGTGATGAAACATAGCACTAATAATTGATTAAAGTGACTTCTCTCCTCGCCCCAGTGCTCAGTGATGTGTTGCACCTGGCAATATATTATTAAGCCCCATTGTCTCATTGATGCACTGGACAGAATGTCACTAACGCATCCTTCCCTGAGTGATATATTTCTCCTTCACAAGTTTGAAAAAATCTTACAATGCACATTCAAAACCAGCCCATGTGTCTATTTAAAGAATAAAATCAACTTAGAAAAATCTTAATATTTCAAAGATTGAAATGTGTATATTATGGCTGGAAGCCCAGGCAATTCAAACTCATGATTAATGCATTTTGGGTGCATTGTGCATTTATAGAAAGAGGAGTTTTCCTCCTGAGGAAAGAATCAGAGAGTAAACGGCAGACACACTAAACAATGGCTTACAAAATGAGGTGTGACTATGGGCCTGGAGATTTATGCAAAAAGCTCCTACGAAGTTTTTTTTTTTTTTCTTTTTAAGACCACTATCAGGTTATAGAATCACTAAAAAATATAAACAATAGGCCAAATGGCTGTGGTTTCAAACCCACATATTTAAATGTCTGACCATCCAGATTACAGGAAAGGCAAAGACAAGTGAGTTTCAGAGATCAAGACTTCCTGAGATGAAAAGATGCAGATAATAGGTAATATTTATTGGCACGTTACAAAAAATGGTGTTAGTTCTACAACAGAGAACTTGCCAAAAAATAAACTAAAATGATAATTAAAATTTCATCTTCATCAGCTCTCCCAGTCCTTAGAAAAGAAGGTTAATGACTCATTAAATCTTTGTTTAATTAAATTTAAGGTATTGAGAGTCACAGGGCAGGATGAAAAGATCTTCCTGTTCCCCAATTCAAATCAGATATTTCCATGAGAACCAGTATATAAATTAAGATTGCCTGCAAATGGTGGGAGAGACATGACATGCAGAAATGTGAAGCTCAGGGGCTGCCATGCGTAGAGCGAGAGCTTATAGGGAGAATCTGACCTATGTGTCCTAGATCTGGTAAGTAAAGAGGTTGATGCCTAGTTATTGTTATTGTTTGCAAAACATGAAGAGTCAAGCATGGTTGAAACAGCCCAAAACAGTGAGGAAAGCAGAGAGACCAGCAAAGGAAGTTTTATACATTTCCAGAGACTGGCTAGGACAGCATGTCTATGTTTTTCTATGGGTTCAATGGATACTACTGACAGCACTTGAGTTAATAGCTAGGGCTGAGTCTTTTTGAGAGACCACATCCAGTAGTTTTCCTGTGAGGGCTCAGTGATTAATAAAAATGAAAGCAAAATCAATGTTGCGTGGTGTATTATTTAAAGATCAGGAGAATAGGGATGGTCTTGAACAGTTTTCCTCCAGTGGTATTTTCTACATGTAAATGAAATGTTGGGCAAGGAAAAAAGAAAGAAAGATTGGATGATATGAAAGGCATAGATGTTTTTATACCATAGCCATCAGAGAAATAATGAAAATTAATGTGAAGTTAAAATTAGGAATTTCATTGCTATCTCTGTTTTAGGGAGAATATTGAAATAGAAGTATGAAGGGGTGATGTGGTCATGTCCTAGCATCTTTATCTGGCATAAAGTTTCAATGCAGGGTGCTAAGTGCATATATTCTTGTGAAATAGAAAGATTTATAAAATTTCTCCTCTTGCTATGTATAGCTATGTACATTAGAAAAATAAAATAAAAATAAAAATTAATTAATTTAATAAAAATAAAAATGATTACCCAATACTAAGCATGTCACCAGAAGCAGACACCATAAAGGAAAAAATATTTTTCCATATTAAAGAAAGATTTGGGCAGGGCCCAGTGGCTCATGCCTGTAATCCCAGCCCTCTGGGAGGCCAAGGCAGGTGGATCTCTTGATATATGTATATGTATGTACATATATGTGTATATATATACACACACACTTATCATGTGTTTTTTTTAACGTATTTTAAAGTCAATTTCAAATATCTATTCTATTAGTCAAAGAACACAACTGTAATTTCACCAGTTAGGTTTATTAATGCAACACAGTGAGGGAGTCTTACTATAAGAACCCACAGGGCAACTCATAGGATTTTGGAAAGCCCAAATAGTAAGTGAATCTGTGTAGCCTTGAAGTAAATAGAGCTTTTCTATGGATTGAATGCTGGCCAGAAGTGAGGAAAATTTCATACCTGGGAATATTAATAGTTTTTATCTAGAAGGCAGGAGGAAATAAGGACAAACCTGCAGTTGGTAAAGACTCAGTAGTCATCTTAGCTGGGAGAGAGAAGTGTTTGATATTTTCTGATTTAATGATGACCTTGTTTGTCTATGCTTGGATGAGATAATGAAATGGTCTTGTTTGTTTCTTTCTCTCACATCATCATAGACACATGATGACAGAGTGACTTTGTCTGATGTAGGTATTTTGAGATTATTTATGTTCCACAGGAGGACACTACAATTTAGTTGTGAATGCCAGCCCAGTTTCTAACAACATCTAGACTAATCTTTAGTGTCAGGTCAGTTTCCAAATGTCAGGGGATACTTTTTTCTTTCTCAGTATACATTCCTAAATGTGAAGCTAGTGGTCCAGATATCTCAAGCCAATTTCTAACTGTTGTTTTAATGAAGCAGTGATCAGACTATCAGAGTATGAATCTTCAACAAAACCACTCAGATTGAGTAAAAGCGATTTGCACCCACCCTGATTTGTTGCATCTATAATGGGAATGCAGAATGAATTAAACAATGGCAGCAATTCAGATGTATCTAATTCTCTATAACTGATTCATTGCGTGCACTGGCATGTGCAACGTGTACCATTTGTGCCTACTTCCTGCATACCGACACCTCCTATATAAGGAAATTTGGAGATGAGGAGACGTTGTTGTAAGGGTTTTCTAGGGTAAACAAACAAACAAGCACACATGTACGTCCTTTTGTTCTCTTGTGAATCTCCACTTTTATTTCACTGTTTCCTCTGTAGATGGCTGTATACAAAAGAGATCCTGTCGTGTGTGATCATCATTGGTAGTTAAAAATCAGAAAGTCGTCATTTTCCCTCTAACTTTCAGAAATTAGAAACTCTTGCCTGCCTATTCTCTGTAACTGTTGTCTCCTCTGAGGTTTTCAAATACCCACTGACTTAAATCAGACATTATATATTATTTTATGAGAGTACCACACACAGAACATCTTTTAAAATACCTTAATCTGATTAGTTGTCAAGACACATCTATAAACTGAAATTCATTTTTATCTGATACTTGTGTGGAAAACTATAACATCTGACCAAAATTTAGAAATGGCTTGAAATTGTAGATGCAGGGATAGAATTGTGAAGGGAGAGTGGGAGGATGGAGGTAGTACACCAAAAAGAAAATCAAGATATGAGAATGTCTATGAGCTGTATATTTTCTGCCTTTAACTGGCCCTGATAAAATGTATGTTTTTTTTACATGAAAAGCACTTAATCAATATTCAGTAAAGTAGGATATCATTATTAGACACCTTACAGTTCTGTTTTAATGCTTGAATTATTTTCAATCTTCTCTTAATGGTATAAAATGAGAAACAGGGTACTCAGATTCCAACCTAGAGTAGTGTTTATAGCATGCACTCTGGAACAAGAAACAAATGGGGGTTGATTCCCAAAATTCTGTAGTAACTGGGTACCTAGTATTTAGTATCTTTCTTAACATGTTTATAATTTAGTGTCTTCGTTTGTAAAATGATTTTAGCATCTTATTTTATAGCATTCTTATGAACATTTAATTATATAATTTCTGTAAAGCATATAAAAGAGTACATGGGACATAGAAACACCACGTGAGTGTGCATTGCATAGTTCAATTGAACCTTGAGAATTTTCTTTAATCCATTCTCTTTTTATGAATTGACGGCCAAGGTTGGAGCTAAAAGTGCATAAGCCCTAGTCTTCCTTCTCTTTGTACCAAATTATATAGTACTGTTTGGTAACCATCTTCCTCCACAAGGTAGCCAGCAACATCCTGTCCTTGAGTTTCTTCTCCTCCCACAGAGACATTTCCACTTTTAGCCTGTTCATCAGAAATGCGAAGTACAGAGGATCTTACAGGCTAGATCAGAATTTGAACACGGAGGAGAAGTTTCCCATGTCTCCTATTTTCATAACAAACATAAAGGAACCAAATAAGAGTAATTAAACTTTCAGTTGCATTTCTCTACGAATTTGGCTTATTCATTCTAGACTTCTATTGTATTTAACATTAAAAACATCAACAGTAACATATAGAACCTCCCCTAGAAATAGGGATTATTAGTGATTGGAACTTTACCTATTCATAATAGAAAATAAATATATAAACCAGATAGCACCTGTAAACTGTAGACTCATTTGATATCTTCCATGCTGAAGAGACTAAAGATGACTATAGCATAATAATAATAATAATAATAAATATCAATTCAGAGCCCAAAGACAACATAGAATCCATATAAAATATTCATTAAAATACCTCATACAGTGAGAAAAACCCAGAATCACATTAAAAAAAAATCTTTCCCCAAACAGAGCAAGTGGAGAGACCAAAAATGACCTGGACATATCCAACTTGGCAATTAGATGAGTTTATTACATATTATATATGAGAAACTCCTGGATGCTAGCAGGAGGGCTTTAAAAAAAAAAAATTATTTATTTATTTAGAGACAGAGTCTCACTCTATCACCCAGGCTGGAGTGCAGTGGCACGATCTCTGCTCGCTGCAAGCTCCACCTCCTGAGTTCAAGAGATTCTCCTGCCTCAGCCTCCCGAGTAGCTGGGACTACAGGTACCTGCCACCACACCCAGCTAATGTTTTGTAGTTTTAGTAGAGACAGGGTTTCACCGTGTTAGCCAGGATGGTCTCAATCTCCTGACCTCGTGATCCACCTGCCTCAGCCTCCCAAAGTGCTGAGATTACAGGTGTGAGCCACCGCACCCAGCCATTAGGAGGGCTTTACATATCCCTGCTGCCCCTTGTCTCTAAACTACTTTTATGCTTATTTTCTGGCTCTTTGCCTACTGTGCTTAAATGATGAGATTGTTTTCCTAGTAAGTTCTCAGACACTTTCTGGGATATTTAGGTTCTCAGGAACACCTGCTCCTTTGCTGAACCCCATAGCCTTGGCTCACTGCCCAGCCTTCAAGGTTCAGGTGGTGAGCATATTCCTTTGTCTAGCTAGGGGACTTGTCACACTATGCCTCTCTTTTTCATCAGTTGTTGCCTACGTTCTAAGAACAAGGACAATTTATCTTATATCATATGGAACTTATCTCTCTATATCCAGTACCTATACTCACACACAAATCCCCCTTCCAGCTTATTGATGAAAAGAAAAAAAAAAATGGAGAAAAGTTAAAATCCATTGACATTAAGATTTCTCTAGGTGTAGTGGATGACATGGTGTGCCACATAAAACCCCCTTTTGGAATAAGCTATACAGTGCCCCACATTTTGAACATGTTGACTACTAACAGCAATTCTTTCCTCAGAAATTTGCATCTATAAAAGAGAGACTTTTTTTTTTTTTTTTTTTAAGTTCATGCTATCTCCCCAGTAGTAGCCTGCATTCAATAACTGGTTGATTCGGGAGTACAAAGCCTGTTCCCTTTGACACAATGTGGTTTAACTGAACTGTCACACTAGCTTCCATGATCTCTCTGGGATCCACTATGGTGTCTGTTACCACTGCATTGCAATTCACATTCTTCTGCCAAATCCTACCAGCTTCCTCTCCTTAAGATGGTTGTTTCTGAGAGCACCACCCAAGGAACTTCTACATGAAAATCTCTGTCTCACATTGTCTTTCCAGGAAACTAAAAGACTAAATTACAAATATTTGGAGACGAAAAAGACCTAGTTTTTGCCTTCAAATAACTCACGTTCTGGCATTTCCAAATGCTTAGTTGCCACATTTTTATTCCTATATTTAATTTTTCCCAATAAAGAATCGGTAAGTGTCTGTGTGCCAGCACTCTATTACTCAGGGCCTCTTTCCGAACTGTGGCCAGAATTGGTGAGTTCTTGGTCTTGCTGACTTCAAGAATGAAGCCACAGACCCTCGTGGTGAGTGTTACAGTTCTTAAAGATGGTAGTTCCAAGTTTGTTCCTTCAGACGTTCAGATGTGTTCAGTTTCTTCCTTCTGGTTGGTTGGCGATCTTGCTAACTTCAGGAGTGAAGCTGCAGAACTTCCTGCTGAGTATTAAAGCTCATACAGGCAGCAGTGAACCCAAACAATGAACAAGATTGACTGCAAAGAGCAAAAGAACAAAGTTTCCACAGCACTGAAGACAACCTGAACAAGGTACTGCAGGCTAGCTGGGCAGCCTGCTTTTATTCCCTTATCTGGCCCCACCCACATCCTCCTGATTGGTCCATTTTACAGAGCGTTCATTGGTCCATTTTACAGAGAGCTCTGGGCCTCACAAATTATATATCCTGCCCTACAGTTAGGTCATGATTGTTAATTGTGCTGTTTTCATCTTTTAATATAATCATGTTATATAAAAATGTAGCAGGTGCAGATAATGCCTTCCTCTTCTAGTGGAGATTCACTAATTTCTCCTCTAGTCAAAAAGTGCAAGGGGTAATTCCATTAATCTCATTAGAAACTAAGGTCAGATGAGGTTGGGTTGCATGTTTTCCTGGTGACTTTACATTGTTTGAAAAAAACATTAAAATCTTCATGATCCCCTTGGTTCTTATCACACACTTTTTGTCTTATATTTCACTATCCAATAGCTAAAATATAGAAACAATCCTACACATTATGCAGTATTATACTTTGGTGGTTAGAGAGCAATGATAATAGGTCAGTATATCCTCTTTCTTTGTCTAGAAATGGTAAGCAGTTTTGTTGGTGCCATCTTAGCTTCCTGTTTAAACCTTCTTTTGGGATATATCCCATCCTCCCTTTTGGAATTAAACATCCTTGTTGCACCTTATCCGATTTTTTCTTTCTTTTATCTGGTCTACATTAGTCCCTAAAACCAATTCTTAACACATCCACCTGAAGATAGCTCATCAATATCATCTATCTGATTTCCATTCCACTAAAGTTAAGAGATATGCTATTTGAGAGTATCTATAAATTCTCCTGAGATACATTTGAAAAACCTTCATCCATATTGCCCTACTCAGCAATATAAATTAATGGGAAAGAAGCATTTCAGATAAGGCGATAATTTGTCATTACAACCATGTCAAAAATATAAATGATTATTATATCATTGGGGTATTAGCTATAAAACATTTTTTACAGGATTATGAGCTAAGTGCTTTGTGATTATCTGGATGAATAACTTATTGCTTAGGACATAACCAAGAGCAACAGGAGCCTTTACAGTGTTAGGTCTCTGAGGAAAACTATTGCTTACATGAATCTATATGCTTCATAAACATACCAAAATGAAATTATGGATGTGAACTATATTAACAGAGAGTAGAGAACTTTATTTCAACTACGCAGTAACAAATTGAAATGTCACGTACTAAAAGAAAATCTCTTGGGAGCATTTGTTGACTAAAAAATGTTTTCTTTGAAATAGCTATTCCTTGCAGTTAATCATACACAATTATTTTATTGTAAGTTATGCTAATGTTATCACTTAGAATTCTGAAATCTGATGGAAGAAACATTCACTTAGCAAGGGAAGATACATTACTATCAATGACAAACTAGACAGAAGCTATCTTGGCTTAACAGCTGAATATTTTTGTCAAGAGCTGTGACTAGTTTAATGGTTACTAAGTGATATAATTCCCAGAAGTCATGTTTGTCTTATTTACTGGTCTCTCCTATCACAAAACTGATGAAAATCACTAACTTAAAAGCCACCAAAGTAATAGATATGAATAACAACCAACCTAAACAGGAAAATAAGACATTTTCTTTTCCTTTTATAAATAGTATTTTCCATTCAATAAACTCTGGAGTTTGCAAAATGGATGTGTGCATAAGGGTTGATATTCTGCATTTTCCACGGAGATGTTCACCATGTATTCTGTTTTTAAAATAATTTGAAAGATATTTTCACCAATAACACTTTTGTACCTGGGAAGCACGTATAGATTTAATTTTACCAACTTCATCACTTTGTTTCAGGGCTATAGCAGGAATTTTAGTGACAGAAAACAACAACTCTCACAAAGTGACTCTGAAACAAATAAGGAAATATAAGGTACATTAAAATTTTCTATATGTAGAAGCTCTGCAAATGCATTTATAACAATAATATTTGCAGTAAATGTTTTCTTTCACATCTGAATTTTATATATATATACACACACACCCACATATATATATATACACACACACACTCATACATGTGTATATAATTCAAATTATTATTTTGACTTCAGTAATGATAAATTATCTTTATCATTGACGAATGTAGATTACTTATAATTTTTCTTAGTTGACTTTACAACTATGAATGCCCCAAAACTTAAAAATTAATAAAACCCCAAGATACTAAAGCAGTATAATTTGAATTAACAGCATGATTTTTGCAGGATAGGTGACTTTTTAATGTTAGTAATAAATAATTGACTTGGGGTTTAGAACTGAGCAATATTAGGCTAAGTGCGATACTGTATTTAATTCACTTTTCTGTTTTGATTTCAATTATTCTATTGCAGAGTATACCTCTTTCTGTAACTGCATTGTAGAATATAGAATTAAAATGTTAAGCCTTCCTATTTACTTGAATACTCTAAGAATTAGTTATTGCTACTTTTAGTACATGTCATTTAGTAATTGTTAACACTAGCCACTTTAATATAAACTTCAATTATATCAATTAAATTAATTATATATTTTAGTTCAATTAAAATTTTATGTGTCAATTAAATAATATTTAAATGGATATCTACTTAAATTTTTTTTTTTTTTTTTGAGATGGAGTCTCACTCTGTCACCCAGGCTGGAGTGCAGTGGCACGATCTCGGCTCACTGCAAGCTCCATCTCCCAAGTTCACGCCATTCTCCTGCCTCAGCTTCCAGAGTAGCTGGGACTACAGGCGCCCGCCACCACGCCCGGCTAATTTTTTGTATTTTTAGTAGAGATGGGGTTTCACCATGTTAGCCAGGATGGTTTCCATCTCCTGACCTCGTGTCGTGATCCGCCCGCCTCGGCCTCCCAAAATGCTGGGCTTACAGGCGCGAGCCACGGCACCGGGCCACTTCAATTATTTATTGAATGTTTCCTACAGCTTCATAGCAGGTATCTGCAAGTTGGTACATAGAACATGTGATATTGAGCACAGAAATACTCTCTTCAAAGTAAAAATATGATACACTCCATTGTTTTTATTTGGTGGCATACACTAAAGTAAGCTCTGTGACAAATTAATTTCCTCAACTCTGTGCTATTTAAAGCACTGCAAAGTTTTATTTGCATAGTATACAACACAATGTAACTTTTATTTAATGCAAATATGACAGAAAACATTCAAATTTAGGTGCGTAAATGTTTAGGACTACGGATATAGTAGTCATTATATACAATATGCTAGTGTTATTGATAGAGACAGGAGGCAGATAAATTTTAGGTAGAAAAGGGTGGGGTCCCTGGCAAGGGCTCCACCCTCAAGCCTGGAACTGTGACCCAAAGTGAGACCTTTACATACCCTTTGTCCCACCTGAATGTTGCCTTCTCCAAAACCACTCCTGGCCTGCCCCGACATCCCAGTGCAGGCTCGGGGGGCAGTGAGGAGTTTAGCACCTGGACCTGCAGTTGCAGAGATTGCGCTGGGTACCCCAGCCTTGCCGGCCCACATGCACAAGGCTGAAATTCTCGCGGGGCCTCGGCTGCCTCCCTGTGGGGCAGGGCTCAGGACCTGCAGCCCAACGTGCCCGAACCCCACCCCCACCGTGGGCTCCCATGGGCATCTGGTCCCATCAACTGCCCAGGGCCTGAGGAGTGCAGATGCAAAGCCTGAGACTGGCAGGCAGCTCTGTCCCTGGCCCTGGCGTGGGATCCACTAGGTGAAACCAGCTGGGCTCCTGAGTCTAGTGAGGACTTGGAGAATTTTTATGTCTAGCTAAGGGATTGTAAATACACCAGTCAGCACCCTGTGTCTAGTTCAAGGTTTGTAAATACACCAACTGATACTCTGTATCTAGCTAACCTAGTGGGGACTTGGAGATCTTTTCTGTCTAGCACTCTGTGTCTAGCTAAAGGATTGTAAACACACCAATCAGCACTCTGTGTCTAGCTCAAGGTTTGTAAACCGCACCAATGGGTACTCTGTATCTGGCTAATCTAGTGGGGACTTGGAGAACTTTTAGGTCTGGCTAGAGGATTGTAAATGCACCAATCAGCACTCTGTGTCTCCTCAGGGATTGTAAATACACCAATCAGCACCCTGTCCAAATGGTTCAATCAGCTCTCTGTAAAATGGATCAATGAGCTCTCTGTTTTATAGTTTTTAGTGTACAGATTTTTCACATCCTTGCTTAAATTTGCTCAACTATTTTTTATGATATTATTAATGGTGTTGTTTTTTAAAATTATTTTTCAGATAGTGTGTTGTTAATGCATAGAAATTCTACTGGTTTTTGTTAATTTTGTAACCTAAAACTTCACTAAATTTATCAGTTGTAACAGGTTTTTTTTTTTTCAGTGGAGTTTTTAGGGTTTTACATATAAGATCAATGCAATTGTTATCCAAATTTTAAAGTCATTTTTTTCAGAAAAATGGAAAAAAAATAATTCCAACTTTTGTATAGAATCACGAAATACTACAAAGAGCCAAAATAATCTTGAATAAAAAGGATAAAGATTAAGGCATCACATTCCTTTATTTCAAAATATATTATAAAGCTATTATAATCAAAATAACATGACACTGGCATAAAATTGACCACAGGTATAGAATAGAAAACCCATATATAAACCCAAGTATTTATGGTGAATTGATTTTTGACAAAGTTGATAGAAGAACATACAATGGGGGAAAGGACAGTCTCTTTAATCAACGGTGTTGGGAAAGCTGTATATACACATGCAGAAAAATGAAATTGGTATCTTATCTCATACCCTAAACAAAAATCAACTCAAAGTGGATTAAAGACATAAATTTAAGACCTTATACTGAAAAATTACAAGAAAAAAACATAGGGGAAAATCTCTGCCACGTTGATCAACAGTAGAATTTTGTTTTCTTAGCCCAGGAATACATCACCTCCCAGTTCTCTATCAAAGTCTAGTCCATAGGAAACCTGATTGTGTCATTATCCTGCATGAGGTCATGCTACTCCACCAGTCTGTTGGCATTATTCTACATGCATCTATATACCAAAGAGTGGTAGCAACAATATATTCTTTTTTCATGATACATTCATGCTACACTCAGGAGGGTAGGCCACTTCTGGTGGCAATTCTGCATAGGTTAGGTGTCAATGTTATGATAATAATTCTCTAAAACACACCAGCAGTTTCTGTAACTTTTTAATAATAATTTGGAGATTAGTGGGACAGTTTTGGGTCAGCCATTCTCTTTGGGACTGAGGTTCTTCTTTCTCCATCATTTCCTAAGACAAAGGGCATTGTTCTTACCTTCGTAATTGAAGTTGGCCACTTTCAAGAGACTTTGAAATAAAATTCCTGGCTAGGTAGCTACATGCTCACATAACATTCTCTTTTCAGTGGAAGAAAGATACAACAGATTTAATGGACAATGAGCTGCCTGTCGCAACTAGGAAGGTCACAAGATAAAGTATTATTGCATTCTAAGTTATAAATAGAAATTTGATTTCAACTTTTAGCCAACTACAATTAATTGGTGGCAGTTACCCAGATATTACTGTTGGAAGAAAAAAAGTGATCTGAATTAATAAAAATGCCTACAAGGACAGTAGTGTATCTGTGAGGTTGGAGGAACTGTAGTAAAACAGTTTTCATTTGTCATCAGTGTTATGAGGATGAGATGGGGGTAACGGAGGAAAAAACCCCAGCAAAATAAATTAAGATATATAATCAGAATATACATGTCGAATGCTTACTTATTGTCTGGTAATATGTAGAATACTTTAAATACATCATCTCTTTCACTCTGACCTTGTAAGTGAAGTATTATTTTCCCCATCTTATCCATGAGAAAGTTGAGATTCAGAGAGCTTTACATGCCAAAAGTTATAACTAGTTCATTAGTCTATTCTCATACTGCTATGAAGAAATACCTGAGACTGGGTAATTTATAGAGGAAAGAGGTTTAATTGACTCACAGTTCCACGTTGCCCGGGAGACCTCAGGAAACTTACAATTATGATGCAAAGGCAAAGAAGCAGGCACCTTTATCACAGGGCGGCAGGACGGAGTGAGTGCAAGCAGGGGAAATGCCAAAACCATCAGCTCTCATGAGACTCATTCATTATCACAAAAACAACATGAGAGAAACCACTGCCATGATCTGATTACCTCCACCTGGTCCCGCCCTTAACACATGGGGATTATTACAGTTCAGCATGAGATTTGGGTGGGGTTACAGAGCCAAACCACATTATTTCACCACTGGCCCTACCCAAATCTCTTGTCCTCACTTTTCAAAACACAATTATGCCCTTCCAACAATCCCCCAAAGTCTTAACTCATTCCAGGATTAACCCAAAAGTCCAAATCCAACATCTCATCTAAGACAAAGCAAGTCCCTTCCAACTATGAGCCTGTAAAATCAAAAGCAAGTTAGTTACTTCCTAGATACAATGGGGGTACAAGCTTTGGGTAAATTCATCCATTCCAAATGGGAAAAAAAATAGCCAAAACAAAGGGACTACAGGTCTCATGTAAGTCCGAAATCCATAGGGCACTCATTAAACCTTAGAGTTCCAAAATGATCTCCTTTGACTCCATATCTCACATCCATAGGAGTTGGGCTCCCGTGGCCTTGGGCAGCTTCACCACCATGGTTTTGTAGGATACAACCCTCCTCCAGGTTATTTTCATGGGTTGACATTGAGAGTCTGCAGCTTCTTCAGGCTCACAGTGCAAGTTGTCAGTGGATCTTACATTCTGGGGTCTGGAGAATGGTGGCCCTCTTCTCACAGCTCTACTAGGCAGTGCTCCAGTAGATACTCTGTTTGGGGGTTTCAACCTGGCATTTCCCTTTTGCACTGCCCTGGCAGAAGTTCTCCATAGGGCCTGGACATCCAGGCATTTCCATTCATCCTCTGAAATCTAGGCAGAGGGTCCCCAACCTCAATCCTTGATGTTTGTGTACCTGCAGGACCTACACGATGTGAAAGCTGCCAAGTCTTGGTGCTTGAACCCTCTGAAGCAATGGAGTGAGCTGTACCTTGATCCCTTTAAACCACGACTAGAGCTGAAGCAGTTGGGACTCACAGAACCTTGTGCCAAGGTTACAGGGAGATATTTTCCCACATCTGCCTGTCTTCTGAGCCTTCAAGTTTCTAGGAAATTCCAAACTTTCCCACATTTTCCTGTCTTCTTCTGAGCCCTCTAAATTCTTCCAACCTCTGCCCAAAACCAGTTCCAAAGTGGCTTGCACATTTTTGGGTATCTTTATTAGCAGTACCCCACTACCTTGGTATAAATTTAGTGTTTTAGTCCATTCTCACACACCAGGGGTATCCTGGACCCGGCCCACAAAACCATTTTCCCTTTTAGGCCTCTGGGTCTGTGATGGGAGGGGCTGCCGTAAAGGTCTCTGACATGCTCTAAAGACATTTTTTTCATTGTCTTGGTGATTAACATTTGGTTCCTTATTATTTATGCAAATTTCTGCAGTGGGCTTGAATTTATTTCCAGAAAATGGAAGGTTTTCCTTTTCTATCACATAGTCATGAAGCAAATTTTACATACTTTTATGCTCTGCTTCCTCTTGAATGCTTTGCTGCTTAGAAATTTCTTCCACCAGATACCCTAAATCATTCTCTCAAGGTCAAAGTTCCACAGATCTCTTAAAGTAGGGCAAAGTGCCTCCAGTCTCTTTGCTAAAATATACCTAGCAAGAGTGATCTTTACTCCAGTTCCTAATAAGTTCTTCATCTCCATCTGAGACTACCTCAGCCTAGACTTCATTGTCCACATCACTGTCACCATTTTGGTCAAAGTCATTCAACAAGTCTCTTGGAAGTTACAAACTTTCCCACATCTTCCTGTCTTCTGAGCCTTCAAGTTTCTAGGAAATTCCAAACTTTCCCACATTTTTCTGTCTTCTGAGCCCTCTAAATTCTCCCAACCTCTGCCCATAACCAGTTCCAAAGTGGCTTGCACATTTTTGGGTATCTTTATAAGTAGTGCCCCACTACCTTGGTATAAATTTACTGTTTTAGTCCATTCTCACACTGCTATGAATAAATACTCTAGACTGGGTAATTTATAAAGGAAAGAGATTTATTTGACTCAGAGTTCTGCATTGCTGGAGAGGCTTCAGGAAATGTACAATTATGGTAGAAGGCAAAGGAGACGCAGACACCTTCTTCACAGGGTGGCAGGACAGAGACAGAGTGAGTGCCAACAAAGGAAATGCCAGACACTTCTGAAACCATGAGATCTCACGAGACTCACTCATTATCATGAAAACAACACAAGAGAAACTGCCTCTATAATCCAATTACCGCAACCTGGTCCCACCTTTGAAACATTCGAATTATTCCAATTCAAGATGAGATTTGGGTGGGGATGCAGAGCCAAACCATACCAACTAGTAAGAGTCTCATGCTATAATGGACTGGATGTTTGTATCTCCTTAAAATTTGTATATTGAAATCCTGCCCACTAATGTGATGGTGTTTGGAGGTGGGACTGTTGGGAGGTGATTAGTTTGCTAATGTGGAACCCTCATGAATGGAATTAGTGCCCTTATAAAAAGAGAAATGAGACCTAGCTTGCTCTCTCTCCTCTCTACCAATTGAGGAAACAATGAGATGATAACTATCTGCAAGGCAGGAAGAGCACCCTCACTAGACACTAGATCTGCTAGAAGCTTGATCTAACATTTCCCAAACTCCAGAACTGTGAGAATAAATATTTATTATTTAAGTCACCCAGTCTGTGGTATTTTGCTGCAGCAGTCCAAGCTGACTAATACAAGCCCAGGCTTTTTGTTTTAAAATCCACTGAAATCAACTACTACCCCCAACACCACCTCCAGAAATTTGATGCCCTGAGATAGTCTTGACAAGGAGTAATAAACTAAAGGGTGTGACATATTTGTATTAGGTACCCCAAATGTCAACTTATACTTAGTAGATTATTATCTATTATTTTCACCACAGACATGTTTATGCAAATTAACTTTCCATATCCTCAGTGGTCCCTTCTTGTTCTTTCTCTCACATAGCTTAAAAATCTACATGCGGTGTTAAGTGAATATAGAAATATCTATTTTACCACCTGTGACAAGAAGGGACTTCCTTTGTTTCCTCATATCCTTCTCAAAATGGACTTTCCCCTCCCACCACCATCACAACAAACACACACACACACACACACACACACACACACACACACTTACTAGCATCTTGAGGGCTAACTCAGAGTAGAATTAAAAAGAGTGGGCCAGGTGCGGCTGATCACACCTGTAATCCCAGCACTCTGGGAGGTTGAGCTGAACAGGTCACCTGAGCTCAGGAGTTCGAGACCGGCCTGGCCAACATGGCGAAACCCTGTCTCTACAAAAAACACAAAAATTAGCCTGGCATGGTGCAGCATGCCTGTAGTCCCAGCTTCTTTGTAGGCTGAGGCAGGAGAATTGCTTGAGCCGGGGAGGCGAAGGTTTCAGAAGCCATGATCTCACTGCTGCACTCCAGCCTGGGTGACAGTGAGACCTTGTCTCAAAATTAAATTAAATTAAATTAAATTAAATTAAATTAAATTAAATTAAGGAAGTACCACAAATTTTAACAAAAAATGTATTTTTTCATCATATAGATGATTTATTCTATAGATAGAGCCAAGAGTGATGCCGCTGTCTTTATCCTCTCCTCCCAGTTTTGGGGTCAGAATCACATGAAGACACATCTAAACCCATTAAAATCTCAGTTTCATTAACAGAAAAATCTCTGCAAGTCTTGGCCAGAAACCTAGAGGGGGAAAAAAAGGGATTACTGGAATCACTTGCCTGGGAAAATCAGAAGGGCCAATATCAAAAGACCAAGACAACCAGGAGGTCAAGAAAGAGAAGAAAGAGGGACTATGGATGAAGGGACACTGCATATCTGAAGTGGAATGTGTAAAGCCTGATGGAGTCTGTCTTAGTCTGCTCAGACTGCTGTAATAAAACACCATACTTTGGATAGCTTAGACAATAAGCATTTATTTCTCACAGTTCTAGAGGCTGAAAAATCCAAGATCAAAGTTCTGGCAGTCCTGCTGCTTATTGTGGGCCAGCTTCGTGGTCGCAGATTCCTGCCTTCTCTTTGTATCTTCACATAGCAGAAGGCACAGAGAGAACAAACTCTGGTGTCTATTCTTGTAAGAACATTAATCTCATTCATGAGGATCATCCTCATAAGCTAATAATTCTCAAAGTCCCCACTTCCAAATACCATCACACTCGGGAATAGGCTTCAACACAAAATTTAGGAGGTTACCATCATTCATCTCATAGCAGAGTCCTTACAGTAACATCTGAAGGACATTTTTGGTGTCTCAATCTATACCTATCTCTTATAGGTTGAATTTGTCCCCCCAAAAAATGTATGTTGAAGTACCCACTGCAACAGAATGTGACTTTGTTTGCAAATTGAGTTGTTGCAGATGTAATTAATTATGATGAAATTAGGCTGGGCCCTTAATAGAACAGTCCTGGTATTATTACAAGAAGACAAGAGATGCAGAAATATAGACACATACAAGGAAAATACCATGTAATAACAGAGGCAGAGATAGAAGTGCTGCAATTCAAGGAATCCTAAGACTCGCCAACAAGACCCCAGAAATTATTGAGGCAAGGAAGGATTTTCCCCTACAGGTTGTTTTGGGCATATGGCTCTGCTGACATTTTGATTTCAGACCTCTAGCTTCTACAACTAAAAGATAATACATTTCTGTTGTTTTAAGTTATTTGTTTTATGTTATGGCAGCCCTGGGAATCAGTACACCACCAATATGGATAACTATCTAATATTAAGTTTTTGGAAAAGGACCAGATTGGGCGGACCTTAAATGCTGGTAAAAGGACATAATAAATCTGCACGTGTAATCCTGAATCTAAAATAAAAGTTAAAATATTTTTAAAGAGTGTCTGCTGAGAGACCAAATTTAAGGCAGGAAGACTGAAAATGCCTTAGTTTAATATTTTTAATATTGGAAGATGGAGGAAGAAATTGAATCTCTCTTGGACACCAACAGTGTCCCAGGATTATTATGTTATCTGCTTTTGCGTACATTATCTCATTTCGTTTTTGGAATTATCCTACATTTTAGACATTTAAATGTAGGATAATTTGCTCCTAAATTATAGAAGAAACCCAAGAAGGAGTAGCATGCAACTTTAAAATTTACAAAGCTAATTAGAAAAAACAAAAATTGAATTTTTTTTTGTTTATTACTGATGTTTGGGTTGTATTGTCTTTGTGTTTAGTGTTTTCCAAAACCTATTATTAAATTGATTCAGCTAGATAACATTTAAATGCATGTCTTTAGATACAAAATGAATCAAGTTTATGACAACAAAACTAGGGAATTTTATAGGGATGTTTAAGAAACCCAAACACAGTATTTTTTATTATATGCAAAAAGAAGATAGAGTGATTTCTAGCTATAGGTTGAAAAAAACTTAAGAAGTTCTAATATGTTGTTTATTTGAATATTTGCAAATCCATGCTGAAAACGGATTTTTTTTTTTGCCATAAAATTCTTACTGGAGCTGCGTACAGGACTTTAAAAGAACCATAAAATAAAGAGCATGACTCACAACATGAAAAAACACCGAACTAAATGTTTATGATTTATGCTTTTTAAATAAACTCTGAGTTTCTACACTAATTTAAAATGGGCATTTTGATAGCTATTTTATCAAGCAGTGTGGTATTTTGCCAACAAAGATTGGTTTGCACCATCATCCAGTCTGGTTATTCTTGACTTAACTCTTTACCACATTTAAATCTGAAGATGTAATAATGTGTTTCAAACTTGAGATCTCTCAGAAAAGTACTCATTATTTACTGTTAATATGGTAAAAAGTAGCACTTGGATCTAAGAAAAATGTTAAATGTATTTCAAAAAACCCTAAAAATGAAAGCTTTAATAAATGAATTTAATAAATGTTGACATTAATGTGGATATATAGACTCAAATTATCTGGTTTTCTTTAAGAATTTTCTTTATGAATTACTCAGTCTCAGTTATTTCTTCATAGCAGCATGAGAATAGACTAATGAAGTTATTGAAATAAGAACTTGTAGAGCTCATTTTAAACTTTGGGATATTAAATAAATCTGTCTGAAGCTTCTAATGCAATATGTCTATTTTCTAGTTAGATGATGCCACTGAGAAATACAATCAGAACACATTGACTTGATATTAAAATTTAAAGTGATCTCTCTTTGGTTGCCCACAACCATAACTATCTTCTTAGATAATATGTGTACAAGACTTAAAATTTCACATGGCTTTACCTAATTATCACAATTAATATTCACAGAAAAATGGCAATAAATGCAGAACAGATGCTAATATTTCCCTTTTACAAATGAGGAAAAAACTGCCATTCACAATGTTTATGTTGTCTTATAGTTAAGCTACAGTTTATCCAAGTTTTCTGATTTTTGACTACATGGATTCCTTCCTTTTGCAAAGTATTCCAAATATAAAATACAGAAAGCTTTGTGAGTTAAAGAAATGATAGAAATATTAAGAAGATATATCCTTGTACTTTTAAAAAGTGACTCCGAAAAGCATTGGATCCACTGGTTAGTGCTATTAAAATAAATCTGCTTGAAAGAGTCAGTGGCAAACGCAATTCTCAAGTTGCATTTATATACATTTGATAACACAACTTTAAAAGATAAATCATTTTCTCTCCTCAAATGAAAACTGCAGGTTCTGGAGAGTGTTGTGTAATGTAAGCAAGATAACTGACTAGGCACACCTAGAGTCATCCTTTTCATGGAAAAGGACCAAGGCAATGAATGATAAATTTGACTGGAATATTTGAGCAAGAGCGTTTGAGTGCACCAAGAAAGCGGCGAGATCCCTGTGGAGCGTGAAAGCTCACAATGACAGCGTAGAGAGGGGACTGAGGGGCATCCTTCCTCAGATGCCTTGTTTTTCGTGCCTGGATTGGCCTGGAGCCAGAAGGGATTTATTCTTGAGAGGAAAATGTAATCAGAAGACCCTCCAGTAGCCTTCATCAACACTGCAGGTACCTGCAGCCCCTACTACAGGAAAATCCCATCGTTTTTACAAGTTCTGAGCACAGTTTGGGGAGTTACCTGCAATTGACATGACTCCTTTCCTCTAGATCAGGAACACAGGTGTGTACTCCTCACCTCTTCATGACCCAGGCTGCTGTATCACAGTGCCATATTAAAACTAGAGCCAATGCTGGAGTTCCCCCATTCTAGGGGCCATTAACCACTGTGACTTTTCAGTCTTGAAATTCTGCTGTCATTCCCCAAGTCTGAACGGGTAGCTGCAATACCACAATTCTGACTGCCCGGAGTCTGGGCCCAGGAAAGCCTGTGACTCCAGTCCTGCACAGTAGGGATACCAACTCCGAGTCAGGAGAACCACTGTGTACCCACACTCCCAGCTGGAAAAACTGGCACAGGGACCCACACTTGAGTCAGCTGAGCAGCCACATGCCCACACCCCTAGACAGAGACATATCTCAGTCAAACTGCCCCAAGTGTACATACTCCTAAGCCAGCCAAGCAACCATGACCACATGACCCTTGTCAGAGAGCCAGTCAGGTGGATCTTCCCCTGGAAAACCTGCCTACAAACCAGCCAAGCAGCCCATATACCAATTCCCCTTGCTGCAAATCCAGACCAGCAGACCTGGCTCTGTCAGAGAGACCCCCAAGCCAGACAGGCAGTCATGGGCTTGCACACCTGGCCAAAGGAACAGTGCAGGATCCACTCCTGCGGTCCTCCTCCTGAGCTGATTAAGCAGCCATAGCATGTATGGATATGGCATGTATTTCACCCCGGTGAAAGAAACAGTATGACATTCCTGACCCCAGTAGCCAGTCCCCAATCTAGCCTACTGACTGCTTGTACATGTGTGATGCTGACATGAGAAACAACCCCCAGCAAAACTGCACTTCTGCTACTACAAACTTCTGCAGTCTAGGCTACTGAGAAACTCACAAACATTGCTAAAACAGATTATGGATGAATTTACTACACAGAGACTATACTACTGCATCCACCCAGAGCCAAAGCCAGTGAACCCACCCAATTGACACCACAAGACCCATTAATATAAATAAATCTTTCCCTATGAAAACTACTTCATAAGATTGGAAGAGGCCACTGTGTTACTAGATGCCCAAATATCAACATAGAGGCAAAAGAAGCGTAACATTTCAAGGAAACATGACAAATCCAAAGAAACACTGTAATTCTACAGTAACAGTCTTCCCCAAAAAGGAAATATACAAAATGCTTAAAAGAAATTCAAAATAATAATCTTAAGGAAGCTCAGTAAGATGGAAGATAATAGAGATAGACAATTCAACAAAATTATAAAGAAAAAGTCATGATCTTAGTGAAAATTTCAACAAGGAGATATTTGAAAAAAGAACCAAACAGAAATCCTAGACCTGAAGAATTCAGTAAATGAAATAAAAAATTCAATTGAGAGCTTTATAAACAGACTAGACTAAGCAAAGGAGAGAATTTGTATACCTGAAGACAGGTCTTTTGAAATAACATTAAATTAACAGGAAGACACACACTCCAATACAATAATAGCTGGGGACTTTAACACGCCACTCTCAGCATTGGACAGATCATCTAGGCAGAAAATGTACAAAACCACTCCCAAAACATTAAATTCAAACTACACCATGGGCCAAATGAACCTAATAGACACTGCAGAACATTTCACCCAGCAGCTCAAAATTGGAAGATACACATACTTTTCATCAGCATATGATCCAGGACTGCCTATATGTTAGTCCACAATCCAAGTCTAAATTTGTTTTAACTGAAATCAGATCAAGCATATTTTCTTAACCCATGGAATAAAACTGGAAATGAATAACAAGAGAAACTTTTGAACTGTACAAATACATATAAATTAAACAACATGCTTCTGAACAACCAATGAAGAAATTAAGAAGGAAGGAAGGAAAAAAAAATATGTTGAAACAAACGAAAACACAAACAACAAACCAAAACTTGTTGTATACAAGAAAAGTAGCATTAAGAGGCAAGTTTATAGCAATAAATGTCTATGTAAAAAATGTAAATAATTTCAAATAAGCAACTGAAGGACATGACCCAAAGAACTATAAACCGAACTCCAAATTAGCAGAGAAGGAGAAACTATAAAAAATTAGAACAGAAGTAAATAAAATAGAGACTAAAAACATACAAAAGATAAAAAAATAAAAATTATATTTTGGAAAGATAAACTTGAGCAAACTAACAATGAGTAATGAGATTGAATCCATAATAAAAATTGTCCCAAAAAACAAACAAAAGCCCAAGACAGGATAGTTTTATTGCTGCATTCTGCTGAACATTTAAATAAAAATTAATGCAAAATTTTATCAAACTACTTGAAAAACTTGAAGGGAAGATGATGCTTTCCAACTCATTCAATGAGGTCAGCATAGCCCAGATACTAAAACAAGGTAAGGAAACAAACAAAAAACAAAATTACAGATCAAAATCCTGATGAACATAGACACAAAATCATCAACAAAATACTATTATATCTAATCCAACAGTACATCAAAAAAAGAGTATATACCATGATAAAGTGAGATTTATTCCAGGAATATAAGGATAATTGAACATACACAAATAATAAATGTGATACCTTACATCAACAGAATGAAAGACAAGTTTATGTAATTATAGGAATAGATGCATGAAAATAATTTGATAAAATTCAACAATGTCTCACGATAAAAAAAAAAAAAAAAAAAAAAAAAAAACCTCTCAACAAGTTAGGAATAGAAGAAAAGTACCTCAATGCAATATAAGCCATATATGAAAAACCCACAGCTAGCATTATACTGAAAGATGAAAAGCTGAAAAAAACTGGAATAATACATGGATACTCACTCACACTACTCTTACTCAACATACTACTGAAAGTTTTAGCCAGAACAATTAGAAAAAGGAAAGAAGTAAATGGCATTCAAGTTGAAAGGAAGGAAGGCAAGTTGTCTCAGTCTGCAGATTATATGATCTTGTATATAGAATACTCTTGAAGACTCCATTAAAAAACTCTTAAACTGATAAATTCAGTAAAGTTGCAGGATAAAAATAATCAACATACAAAAATCAATAACATTGCTTATATGCCAATAATAAACTAGCTAAAAAGAAATCACGAAAGCAATCCCATTTACAATACTATTAAAAATCTAGGAATGAATTTATCTAAGGAGATGAAATATCTCTACAGGGAAATCTATTAAACACTGAGGAAGGAAATTGAACAGGACAAAAGAATGGAAACATGCCCCATGTTAATGGACTGGAAGAATTAATATTGTTAAAACAACCATATTACCCAAAAAGATCTATAGATTCAATGCATTCTCAGTCAAAATATCATCAATGACATTCTCAATAGAAATTGACAAAACATTACAGAATTTGTATAGAACCAAAAATGACTCTGAATAGCCAAAGCAATCCCAAACAAAAATAACAAGGCTGGAGGCATCACACTACCAGATTTCAAAATATACTACAAAGCTGTAGTGACTAAAATGGCATGGTACTTACCTTAAAACTGATACACAGACTAATGGAACAGAATAGAGAAACCATAAATAAACCCATGTATTTACAGCCAACTAATTTTTCACAGAGGAGCCAAGAACCTGCATTGAGGAAATGGCAGTCTCTTCAATAAAAGGTGTTGGGGAAACTGAATATTTCTATGTAGAAAAATGAAGCTAAATCTCTGTCTCTCACCATACACAAAAACCAAATCAAAGTGACTTAAAGATTTAAACTTACGACCCAAAACTCTAATTCTACTAGAAGAAAACTAGAAAAACATTTTAGAAAATTGATATGGGAAATGATTTTATCATAGATAAGACCTCAAAAGCAGTGGCAATAAAACAAAAACAAACAATTGTGATTATAAACTGATAATGTTCTGCACATAAAAAAATCTACCACCACAGTGTAAAGACAACCTATAGAATGGGAGGAGATATTGTCACACTACTATTCTGACCAGGGATTAATATCCAGAATATACAGGGAACTCAAACAATTCAACAGAAAAACAGATAAATTTTATTTAAAAAATTGGCCAATGTTGATAAAAATAGATTTTTTAAAAAAGAAGACACACAAATTGTCAAACAATATTTTTTTTGTTTTAATACTCAACATCACTAGTCATTAGGGAAATGCAGTGAGATATCATTTCATCCGAGCAAGAATGGCTCTTATCTAAAAGATAAAATATAACAAGTGATAGAGAGAATGTGATAAAAAGGGATCTCTTTTACCATGTCGCTGGGGATGTAAATTAGTACCGTTATTATGGAAAACAGTAGGGAGGCTGTCCTGAAGAAAGTACCAACAGAACTACCATATGATCCAGTAATCCTACTACTGGGTATGTATTACTGAGTATGTATCCAAAGAAAAGGAAGTCAGTATATTGAAGAGATATCAGTACCCCTTGTTAATAGCAATAGTATTCACAATAGTCAATATATTGAATCAACCTAAGTGTCCATTAATAGATAATGCACAAAGAAAATTTTGCATATATTCAATATAAAATATTATTCATCCATTGAAAAGAATGGCAACCTGTCATTTGCAGCAACATGGGTAAGCTTAGAGGATATTATATTAAGTGAAATAAGTCGGGCACAGAAAGATAAGTTAATCTCATAAAAGTAGAGAATGGAATAGTAGCTAGTAAAAGCTAGAAAATGGAGGCAGATCTTAAATGACACAAAATTATAGTAATATAGGAAGAATAAATTCTAGTGTTCTATAGCACTGTTTTATGGCTAAAGTTAAATAATTTGTAGTATATTTTTAAAGAGCTAGAAGAGAAGATTTTAAATGTCCCCAACACAAATAAATGATAAAGATTTGAGGTAATGGATATGATTTGATCATTACCCTAATTTGATCATTACATATTATATATGTGAACCAAAATATCACACTATCCTGATAAGTATGTACAACCGTTACCTGTCAATTAAAAATTAAAAAAAAAACAACTGCAAATTCTATAGGTTGCTAATAAAGAGGAAGAAAATTATAAAGTTTATTGCAGAGTATTTGAAAAAGGGTTTTGATCTCTGTCTCTATTGTTGCTACTATTAATTCCACATTCTTCTTGTTTTAGAATAGTGTGTGCATAGTTTCATCATGACAGATGCACATTCAGTCTAGGAGTGCTTACCTCAGCATAGGAACCCCTGCCCAACTTATAAACTTTGAGTAACAAGATAAACTATCTACAAATAAACTGTTTGATTTTTGGCTAGTTTTCCCACCAAGTCTGCATCTTACAGGTTAAGATTCATCTTTTCGTTGCAAGAAATAACTTTCAATTTTCTTGAATCATAATTGTGTTTCACTCCGTCTGCAGGTACTTCTTCCTTGTTCATTATTGCATTCTAAAAGGAGTCACATTTCTAAGTTACAACTGACGGGCAGAAGGACACCTCTCTACTTCTGCTCTTCCAGCTCTTTGGGAAGATAAAAAGATTACAACTTTGTATCAGACTTGCACAGTATGGCTCAAAATTGTAAGCAAGTGATTATGCTCGCTGACTAGTATTCAAATGGATAGGTGGCCACAGGGCTAGCCCAAACTAGACAGAGAGTAAAAGGTACCACTACACCCATTAAACCAGACACAGAAAATATTTTCTTTGCAATTTCCATTTAAGATAAATTGTCTGGGGCCGGATGTGGTGGCTCACGCCTGTAATTTCAGCACTTTGGGAGGCTGAGGCTGGGGGATCACAAGGTGCGAAGATCGAGACCATCCTGGCTAACACGGTTGAACCCCGTCTCTACTAAAAATACAAAAAATAGCGGGGCATGGTGGCGGGTGCCTGTAGTCCCAGCTACTACTCGGGAGGCTGAGGCAGGAGAATGGCGTGAACCTGGGAGGCGGAGCTTGCAGTGAACCTAGATGGCGCCACTGCACTCCAGCCTGGGCAACAGAGTGAGGCGCTGTCTCAAAAAAAAAAAAAAAAAAAAAAAAAAAAAAAAGATTAATTTTCTGTATGCCTTCAGATAGCCAGGGTTTAGGAGGAGAGTATACATTTGCTAAGGCTGGAAATAACTGCCTGGGTTGATTGTGTAACTTGGTGTTTATGATATTCATTATATGCAGCATATTTTGTCACTTGTTGAAGATTGAATATTTATGAAGATTTATGAAACTATCAGGAGGGAACTAAACACACGACACACAGAATTTCATTTGGAAGATCACCATCAAACAAGTTTATAGCTTTTTCCAAAATATTTGTTTTGGATCTTATTCAACAGTTATTTTATTCTTTCATGCTTTTTTCTCTAAGAGTATTCTTACCCAGGGGGAAAAACTCAGTCCTTCTAGCTTTCTTCTTTTAAAAATTTTATTTTTATACAGGTTATCTAAGGTAAATTCTTCAAGAAATCTGCATTTTAGGGATTATGGGTATTTTATTCCTACTTAGAATTGATTTAATTTAAGAATGACAGATTTCTCCCCTGAAAAACATTTTAATGACATATGCAACCACCCTATATAAATAATGTTTATCATAGGTAAGTGGGACATTTAAAAATTTTTTCTGCTTTTTTTACTCTAAATATTGTTTCAATAGCATACAATAATTGCAAACTTAGAAATACATATTATTTTACTACAAATCAAAAAGAAATAATATCTTACTTATTTAATTATTTTGATATTTGACATACTCTATGCAGAATCTATCACGATAAATACATGATTTTTAGCAGGCTGACTACATAATCTTTGTGACTAGAGAAAGAATCAACTTTGATCCTCTGCCTCAATTAGGACTATTGAAGTGGTACTGAACGGTTGAGAAAGAAACATAAAAGTAATATTCTTTACTCCCAAAGATAGATGCTTGAGCCAGGCTGCATTTATAAGTGTGTAGCTCCAACCATAAAATCATTTTCTCCATCCATATAAACTATAATGGATTTACCTTTCTCACCATTGTTAAGGAAATTATTTTGTTTCTCCCCTCTCTAGTTCTTCTAAGCTCCTTTTAGGGTAACTCTTTCAAGCTTTTCAAACTACTCTGTTTGACAGTCAGTGAGGTTATAAACATAAAACTAGTATTGGTATTCATTCACATTTTCTAGATTAGTGTTTGTAAATGTAATATAGAATTTCACTTCAGCAGATGAATCATCTGAGGTGCTTATTAAAAATGAAGCTTCCAGAACCACTAACTAAGCCTCTAGCCTTTAGAACAGGGGGATCTGCATTTTTAAACACATACTGTAGATAATCCTAGTATATATAAAGTTTAAAAAGTTCTTAGAGGCATGTAGAAGGTAAATGAAAAGGAGAAAATTTGTTTAATATTTCCGTAAAATGTCATGTACATAAGTAATCTCATAGCATCAAGAATATTCAATCTTTGTTTTTCTTCTGTTCAGTTCTATAATACATTTCAAAAGAAAGTCCTTGGGCATTCGAAATGAATGCAAAGCCAACTCATTTGTACTCTATTGCTTAACTTTGTGCCTTCTTTACAGGCTGTTTCAGTGAATTAAATATAAAAACACTTGGAAAAACTTTTGAGATTTTAATTATATCTTAGATGTATCAAGATTCTTTGAAAATAATATATATGAAGATTTTTTTAAAAAAATAATTGACTGAACAGATTTATTGTTGAAAAAATTAACTGCCAACTCGCTCTATTTTTCTGAGTCAGTAATTAAAAGTTCAAGTGTTATCTTTTTTAAAACAGAAAATAACTTTGGAAGTTCTACTAATTAAATTTCACCTTAAACTTGTCAAAAATATTAAAGACATAGGTCAAATGTGTGGTAACTATAATTATCATGCCTGCACTCCCCATTTCCAATTAGGCAGGGTTTTTTGTTGTTTTATTTCTCTGAATTCTTAAGCAGATTGTAATTATTCTTGTCAATTTCAAACCCATTACTCTCTGGGAAACACTGCAATTTGATCCTCAACCAAGTTGTCTTTTTACTTCTAAGTCAAGATCCTCAAATAGAATTTTTTTCTGACTCAGTCCAAACAGTGTATTGCTAAAGTCTCCTACCCATTTATCTAACCCAGAGATAGGAATTTACAGGCATCTCTTTGCCATGCAAATTAGAATAGAAAAAAATAAAGAATTAGAATAAAGATTCTAATTCTGTTTTTGTTGGGCTATCACACCAGAACAGGTCGGGCACTTTTTGTGTGGTCAATATTATTTGTAATTACCATTACCACCTGTGAGAATAGAGATTGAATATTAAATTGGTATAAATCATCATACTGCAAGTTAACAGATTCTGTCAATAACTAAATAATTATAAACCTTAGATAGTACAATGCAGCTGCTATTAGTTGGATACAAACTGGTGGATAAAACCTACTTAATTATTTCTTTGCTTTGATCATATTAGCATGAACTGCCTGTAGATATACTGATGATCATGAATGTGTGTTTGAAAACTTATCTGTATTATTCAGTGGAATGAGCAAAATAACAGTTTGTCTCTTATAATTTTGAAATTAGCTTCTGCATTCTGAGAAAGATATGGAAAAACAAAACCAAAATAACCCTTCTTGTCACAGATGATGAAAGAGTGGTGCGTGCCCTGTCATAAACAAATAATAATTCTGACTTGGTAATTTAACATGTCAAAAATTTAACATTTTATGACAAAACCTAAATAAGACAATTATTAAGTTTTTAATCTTAAAATTTATAAGGAAACAAAACCAACATTTGGTTTTAAGAGAATATAATATTATAATAATGTCAAATAGCATAATAATGTTAAGTGGCAAAGCAGCTCTATAAGTTCTCTTTGGATATCTAAAGTCAGTTAGTTTTCCTTTTGTCTTTTGCTAAACTTCCCTGGCAAGACAGAAAGATGATAGGGACACATTCACAGGGATCATTTATAGTCTCTATGCTTTCAGTGTTATTGGAACGTAAAGCAATCTACTTTTTAGAAATAAACCCCTGACATTAAATTATTTTTCTTATTCTGTTCCTTATTCTTAATATTTCAGTTAATTTTGGAATAACAGGTTATTTTTACTGTACTTTAGAAAATATGCTTTGGGTTTTTTACTGAGGTTTTAGCATATAACCCAAGAGTTATTATAAAATATGCAAGTATTCCAAGGAACAACATGTACACATATATTAGAAAGAATAGCCTCTTGAGAAATGAATATCAATTGAGAAGGCTGAGAATACAAAAGAACTATGATATCTTTCAGGATTATTTTCCATATGAAGAGAAAAATAAATAAATAGGCACAATTACTGAAAGCAGTTAGGTAAGGAGATAGAAACCAAAACAAGCTCCAGGCTTTCAAAACTATGATTTTATTTATTTTTGCTTCTTTTCTTAGAATAGATGACATCCTACCATGAGTATAACCCCATGGTTAAACTATCACAACCACTGATGTGGCTACAGGCGTTTGGAAATTCCAAAGCCATGAAAAATCAACATGATTCCATTTCCAGTAAGACCAGGTTTAGAATGGGAGACGTGGGTGAGAAAAACTACGAATAAATTCAACCATCCAAAAGAACAGAGAAGCTATTTCTGAAACCTTATTAAAACATATTCCTGTAAAAATATTATGCTAAATGTTTTAACATATTAAAACATTTACAATGCCCTCAGATAACAATATTCAAAATACTGAGTGCAGGGTCATTGTTTGTAACAAATTTTTCTTTTAAACCATTAATGTGGAAAGCAGAACCGTTAATTTTATTGTGTTAGTTAAGTGCATGATACTATATTGGCCTTTCTAAAATTTTAATTTTTAATATGTACATCATAATCTTTGATAGAAAGATTTTTATTGTAATAGAATCGATGTGTTATGTAATATTTTCTATGTGAGTAATAAAGTAAATGTAATAACTGCAGTGAATTCTCATAATTTTATGTTGCTTTGGCATCCATTTTGAATACAAATTTAACTTTCTCATACCAGAAGAAGGGATCAGTCAACCTTGATTCAGTTTCCAGTTCTATACCATATCCACCCAACTGGCTCAAGCTCCTAGTCAGAGATAGGAATTTACAGGCATCTCTTTGTCATGCAGACTGGGCTCCCCACTTTCCCACTGTTTCTTTTATTATTATTATTATACTTTAAGTTCTAGGGTACATGTGTACAACGTGCAGGTTTGTTACATATGTATACATGTGCCATGTTGATGTTGATACACCCACTGTTTCTTTTAAATGGACTATTCAGGCGATTGCTTGTGAGCTTACAGTGGCATACACCCTATTCCCTTAAATATACTACTGATAGTCATGTGCTCACTGTATCTGCCTTACTCTTGATTCCTGCCTCCAGTGAGCCCAGGATGAAGGACTGTTCTGACTCATTATGCCTTCTTTGCCCTGAATCTGTAAGTAAAAACCTTTGAGCTTCCTTTTTTATTTTTATTTTTAATATTTTTTAAATATTGTGGTAGTGTAGTAAATTTCTCCTTCCTTCTGAAAAACTAGGGGTTGCACTAGGCCTGGTTTTCTGGGATAAGGAGGGTGGAGCGGGGTAGCATGGGAGTCACATTTTTGAGATCCCAGCACCAGGGGAATGGTCAGGGAGGCATACATGAGACATGAATCAGACAACAGCCACCAGGGCTTAAACATTAAACATTAAACAAGTTTCCCATGTGAGGGATCCCTGGTCATGGGTGAAACAACTAGTCATTAGGCCATCTGCCAGGTAAAGAAGTATTCCATGAAAGGCACTCTCTAAATACACTAGCCCAACTCCCCTTCATTTCCCTTTGGGGCAAGGTTGCTAGCTGTTCTGGTGCTGGAACCTCAGTTGACCTGGGATTCTCAAAACAATAACTAAGCCAACTTAGCATTTATGTTTATTTTAAAATTTGTCTCAAAAAACAACAATAAGAATTCTAGAAATTTAACTTTATCTTTAGTGCACAACTTTATGCCTTTGAAACTAAGAGAGTTTTAATGAGTTTAGCTATCAGGATTTTTATATAGATATGTGAAAATAATTGTTCTCTCTGATCCAGCAACACAACAAATTGATTTTCTCTTTTTAATTTTAATCCCATCCAACTCCTGTGGAAGTCTCCTTTATTTGAAGAGACATATTTGAATGTGAAGAGAAGAAAGTCATTTGGAATTTGTGAAGTTTGACATGGCCAATCAGCAGGTCATCAAATAGCCACAATAATTTAAACCTGAGTCAGCTAGCTTACAGTATTCTCTCTTTGAGATTTCCTGGTTCACCGGCATATCATTTATTTGTGTCTTCAGTCAGATCTCAGCCTTAGCATAAGAAAAGAAAACTCATCTGTTTCAGCCTGCACTCTGACCTTGCTCTTCTTACTAATATAAAATTCACATTCACTTTGTATATGTATATATATATATATATACACACACACACACACACACACAGAGTGTATTTCCAAATGGTGCTTAATTCTACTTAAAATATAAAATTAACATCATTTCTCCGATGAAAAATAGTTGCAAAAGGGCTTGCTATTATTTTTAAAAAGCCATACATAATAATAACTCCCACTGCTTCTCATACAAAAGGTCTGCATAGATATTAGGTACATTAAAATATAGTATAGATTCTTCAATCTATATGCAACATGGTCTTGATATGAAATTCATAAACTTATATCCAAAACTGAATATTCTTCCTTTAAGTTTAGGTTCAATCACATTATTAGTTTTATACTTTATGTTCTGCTTCTGGACATTTTGATAATATTAACTAGAGTATATTTCCATTTAGTTTTATAAAAGTTAAGTTTATAAAGTTTTGTTTGTTAGGAGAACAGTGCTCTATACGAGCAACAATCACATATTTAATTAGGTTTTATAATTCATTGCGATTGAGTCATTAGAAAAAATGACTATTATAACTCTATCCAGGTTTATGTAATGTCAGTAACAGTCCTTTATTCATTTTTTCATCTCTTTCTTTATTTCATTAAATCAAGCATTATGTTAGGAACTTGAATAAAAATACAGGTATTATATGTTTTTGGATCTCAAAAATAAGGTGATCAGAACAACTGATATGTAAACAATTTATTACGTAATATATTTGATGTCTGCAAGGTGACATAGGAGGGGAGTTAAGAAGGTAACCAAACTGTATCTTAAGCACAGGTTAGTCTTTCATTTGGAGATATTCACAAGTAATGTAGAAAACTTTTAAATTTATTTTAGGGAAGGCAGCAGTAAGGTTGAATCACTCTAATAATTGGCATTACTCCTAATTTTCTATATTTATAAAATTCAAATGTCAGCAAATAAATTTTTAACCATGCTGCTCAGAAGGGTAATGTAAAAAGACTGTGGCTACATACACATACATGCAAAATACATATATAAAACATATGTATGTATACATGTTATGCACATATATACAATTGCACTTCCATTATGCATACATATTCATTGCACATATATTTCACATATAAATATATATGCATATGTACTTGTATATGTATGTGTGCATCTATATAGTCACTTTCCCTCTTTTTTTTTTTTTTTGTTTTTTGTTTTTCGAGACAAAATCTCGCTCTGTCACCAGGCTGGAGTGCAGTGGCACGATCTTGGCTCACTGCAACCTCCTCCTCCTAGGTTCAAGTGATTCTCCTGTCTCAGCCTCCCGAGTAGCTACTACATGTGCACACCACCACACCCAGATAATTTTTGTATTTTTTAGTAGAGATGGGGTTTCATCATGTTGGCCAGGATGGTCTCCATCTCTTGACATCGTGATCTGCCTGCCTCGGCCTCCCAAAGTGCTGGGATTACAGGCATGAGCCACCTGGCCATTCCTCTCAATTTTAAAGGGAACTTGGGATTTAAATGTACACACTCAGAGGCAGATGAGGAAAGAGAAACAATGGAAAATAGAAAAATTGATGACCAACCAGTGAGAATAGAAAAAGCACATGAAAATAGTATTAGATTTTATATACAGGGCCTATGTCAGAGAGTCATGTAACTTACTAATGTGTGTTACCTTTACATGCTATATTTCCCAGAAGGAAAAGTAGAAAACATGATTAATTACAGGATCCAGTGTCCATAAAATAAAAGCATTTGCTCACAAGAAGCCAAACTATCCTCGTATTAATGTCTGAAAGAACTCTTTCTCTAATGCCTTATAGGATGCTATGGAATATATTGTGAATGACATGCTCACCACATACACAGAAGACAGAGTTGAAGGGCTATTTACCATAACAACCTTCACGGTATCTCTTTGTTAATACAACAAATCCTCTTTCCTTAAAGCCAAATAAACACACTAGCTAAACAATCTCCTGAAAAACACAGTTACCATGGTCTTATGTCAGACAAAAATAGACTTTAAACTATCTGCAGAGAAACAGGGAGTGCATCCCATTTCAGATAATCCTTTTATTAGAATGTACTCCCTGACCTAAACTTGTTAAGCAATCAGAGTTTGAATTTAGAGTCTGTATTAAATAGCTGGAATTATTATCTATTCCAGTTTGCCAATTAAAAATAGAATCATATCTTTTAACAATGTATTAGACTGGAGGTAGACATGATATTTTACTATAAAAATTACAGCATTTTACAGAATGGACATCTTAAAAAGACACTAAAAATAGAAAAGCATTTGAATTGAGGACAGTGATACTTAAGCAAATTTGCAAAGCCTACTATGCATCAACAGATATTTTAACCATCATGTGTGACTCCAATCATGAGTGAAACTATTAAAACAAATGGGTAATATATCGTGTGTTAATTATTTTGTTCTCTTTGTCCATCTCCATATAAAATTATAATATATTTGAAACATGTAGCATATTAAGGCTTGGCTCACAAAAAATAGTGTGGGAATATGCAGAAAAGAAGACATTCCTAAAAAGGAAAAGCAAGCCCCAGGAAGCTCTCTCTAGTGAAAATTATTAGAGTTCAGTAATTCTTGAAAACACTTAATGGCATGTACACAAATCAAGATTGGAAACACTTCAAATATCTCAAACAATAAAGTAGGTAAGATTATTGATAGCAAAAACATTGTTTTTGTATTATGTTAACATATTTCTTACCTCAAGCTAACAATTAGCTTCAATATTTAGTGTTAAAAGGTATATTTTCTGTTTTGAATGATTCATCCTTATGGAACTAGAAGACGTAGAACAAAAATATTGTTTGCTGATGTATTTTGACATCTGGTTGATATTTTAACTGACTGCTGAGCTCAAAAATCATAAATGTCTGTACAGACACTTCTTATGCTTATGCTTCTAGACCAGAATGCAACTCAAGTGGTCTAGCTGACAACTCTCTGGAATCTGAGTTGCTCTCAATCTTTACCCTTTGGCTATGTCTGTATAGCACAAGGTAAAGGCAGATGTGGTAAATTGAAGCCAGAGATAACTAATCTGTATGTCCAGGGTCTAAACAATTAAATACCTTACTCCATGAAGATATATTGAGGTCCTATCTTCATAATGGTAGATAAAGTAAGATAAAGAAATTTAGCTTTGCACCGAAATTTATCAGCAATATTTTTGGCATTTACTCATCTTCCATTATTGATTTTAACTTCCTCCTCCTCCTCCTCCTTTTTCTTCCTCTATTTCTTCTTCTTTCTTTTTTTCTTCTTTCTTCTTCTTTTTTGTTCTGTGGTAGACAAACCTTAACATGGACTCACCTCCTGGTATACATGCCCTTGTATAATCCTCTCTCCTTGACTGTGACTTGCTTTAAAAGAATGGGATATAGTGAAGGCTACAAAATGTCACTTCTCTGAATAGGTCACATAAAATTCACATAAGTTCCTTCTTGGTAGCAGAATCTCTCACTTGTTATCTTTGAAGAGGCAATTGCCATGTTGGGAGGCTCACAGGCCAAGAAACTGAAGGCAATCTCCAGCCAACAAGCAGCTAGAAAATAGGGCCTTCAGTCTAAGGGCCCTAAAAGAACTGAATTCTGCCAGTAACCTTGTATTCTTGAAAGCAAATCTTTCCATAGTCTAGCTTTCCATAGTCTAGATGCAGCCTTAGCTCATATAATGATTACAGCTTTGGGAGTGATTCTGAGTCAGATAATTTAGGTGAGCTGAGCCCTAATTCCTGAGCCACAGAAACTGAGAGATAATAAATGTGTATGTTGGTTTTAAAGTCTCTGAGTTTATAGTAATTTACTGTACAACAAAGGATAGCTAATACAAGATCAAAAGAATATTTTCTGTAAATTTGCATATTTTCAATGAAAAAACAACTAACTCTTACTGGCATATTTCTATTTTATGTTGCACTTTGTAGGAAAATTAAGTGATTGGTAACAGACAAAGGAAAACAAAGCCCCTGAAAACTCACATTAAAAAAAAATTCAACAGATAATTTCAATCAATACATAGGCTTAATGTGTTCAATAAGTAAGTATTTGATTTTTGACATAATCATTTCTAAGCTCTTTCTACCAATTTGTCCCTGATACAAGGCAAAGTACTTGGTATCAGACTTCTAGTATTTGCTAGTTATAGGCAGCTATTAGAAAGAATGAAATATTTGTACATTAATTTGGACAACTACATTTTAGAAATTAATACTAAATATAACGTATGTGCAGAAAAGTTTACAAATAATTACTGTACAGCTCACCAAATTTTCACAAGGTGAATATCCATACATAATCAGTATTCAGATTAAGAAGCAGAACATTAGCAACAATGCAGAAGTTTCTTCCATAAAGAGGAAGACCGTGGAAGTGAAGTGCCATTCTCAGCATATCATGTCAATGGTACATTACTTATCACTGTTGATGTTGACTTTGACCACTTGGCTGAGGTAATGTTTGTCAGACTTTTCCACTACAAAAGTTTTTCTTTTTCCCACATGTTCATACTGAACACTTGGAAGAAAGTAACTATATGTAGTCCACACTTAGAGTAGCAAGTTTTGTTTCATCTATTGAAGGAGAAATATCTACAAAAATCTTTTACCATTCTTCTGTATGAGAAAATTATCTATTCTCTCCTATCTATGTATTTGATCATTTATTTACATTTGTATGAAAGAAAGAAGAAATTTCTTTTGTGCTATGGGTTATATTAAACATTACATTATTATTTTGTTAGATTGTTTCAGCTTTGACAACTGAAATAGAGTTGGCATCTATCTCTGACATATTCCCACTGATGTATTTTCTGAACCTTTTCTTACTTTTTCCTGAATGCTTTCTTACTTTTAGACACTAAAGCATATTTCAGGCTTATTTTCCATATTTTATTCCTAGTCTTAGAATCATCCATATCTCCCAAGAGCCTGCTTCCTTTTATTGGATAATTGTATTGGAAAATAAGATCTAGGTGCTAGACATGCTTATTGCTACTGTGGTGTTATTGCTTCTATGCCCTCCTAGCTGACAGAGCAAGGGATACAGTGTGCATGTCTACTAACTCACATATGCAGATCCATGCTCTCTATATATGCAGGAGTCTGTACCCATATTAAGGGATACATGATTCCTGTCGATGTTTACTGTATCTTTTAATATGAGCATTCTTTAGTTTTTCTCATTTTTCCTCATTATATGGTAAACATGTTAATAGATTTTCTCATGTTGAACCAATCTTTCATTTTCGGGAATAAACCACAATTATAATGTTGTATTCCATTTATACAATATCAGATCAGGTTTTCCAATAATCTGTTTAGCATTTTTGCATTTATATGCATAGAAATTTTGTGTGTAATTATTCTTTCTTGTGATATCCTGGTTAGGTTTTGGTTTGCAGGTCATGCTGGATCCATAAAGTGAAGTGGGAAAGGTTTTTTCTTTATGCTTCAGTGAAAACTTGAAGCTATTATTCTTATTGTTGTTCCTTTGAAATACATGGTTTTTTTGCTTTTGTTTAGTTGCTGTTATCTTTCTTATGTCTTTTGTGGTGAACTTTTTTCTATAACATGGCCTAGTGTGACTTTGTTTTATTTGGGGTTTATAGGACTTCTTGGTCATTCTTTGTATTTGCTTTAGACAATTCTTGCAAGTATGCCTTCATATTTTGCTTCTACTCTATTTTTTCACTTCTCTTTCTAGGACTCCAATTACATGTACAATAAATCCTTTCAGTTTGTTCTTTGCTTTAGATGTCTCTTTTCTTTTTTTTTTTCTGTATTTTTCTCCCCTTTTCTAAATTCTGTGCTTAGACTGGATATTTTCTTTTGTCTTCAAGTTTGCTAATTATCTTCTCTGTTGTATCTAATATTCTGCTATTTATTTTGAGGTTCCTAATTTAAATTATTTTTATTTTTCAATTTAAAATATTCAGCCAAATGTTCTTAGTGGATTCTTGTCATTTGGTGAAATTCTCTGTTTTGTCTATAATTTTCTCCATCTTCTCCTCTGTGATCTTATAAAACTTATCATTAACTGTTTTAAAACCCTTCTTTAGGAACTTCAATGTGTCTCAATCAATTTTGGATTTATTTCTGTTGTCAATTTGTCACTTGATTTCCTTAAAATAATTGAGCCTGTCTTTTGAAATACTTGGTGTTTTAAAACTTAAGCACTTGACATTGTATATGAAAAAGTATATAATTAGAAAGCCTCTGGATAATTTCTTGTTTTTCCACAGATAGGCCAACTTTACTAGGCAGATGAAGAAGGCACCAATTATTTTAATCCATCAGGGACTGATCATACTCATGCTTGCTTTGCAGCTTGGGCAAGGTTCTGTATATATCTGATTAGTCTCTTCTACAGTAAATGATTCAAAATGAATAAATATCTTTGATTCACATTTATTAGGCATAGGAATTCAAACTAATCCAGAATTGAAAAAATAAAACCAAAACTTTCAATTAAGTACCTCAAATTGAGTGGTTCAAAGATATTTGCAACAGTAAAAAAGAAAAGTCAGAAGGAAGAAAAAGCTCATTAAGAGAACATATATAAAATGGTGTGGACATTTAGAATGAGAATTTAGCTGTGCTGCCTTTAGCAAATTTGTTTACCTCTCTGTGCCTCAGTTTCTTCATTCATGCTGTAAAATAATGTTGCTGTGAAGATTGAAGGAGAAAGTGTATATAAATTGCTTACAAAAAATGCCCAGCAAATAATATGTTCTCAGTAAAATTTATCGGTTCCTATGCTTATTACTATTACTTGTAAAATCACTAATTTGGCATAATGTTTTTATCTGGGGAAATTGGATGAAGTTCTACAAGTTAGATGCTAAATTGAGCTTCACAGATAATTCTAATTTTTCCTATGATTTAGCCATATGATGAGGGAGGAGACCTTCTAATAAAGGAAAGTGTATGAAGATTCACTCAGATTAGAGAAATAAGTATATATTATAGAAAATAACATGAAAACTGGGTTATATTTGTTAGGAGTAGTATGGCTCCCCCATGTTTGGTAGTATACTTTTTTTTTTTTTTTTTTTACTTCATTTTTTGGACCTATCAAGTCAGAACTGATACTGATAGCAAAATAAATAATAAAGTTCAAATCCTTACTATGTATCAACTCCATGATATGTTTCATATGTATGATCACTCACAATCATCACAGCCATCTCATGATGTAGATCTCTTTTTAAGCACCGTTTTACAAGTTGTGTGAAGGAAGAAAGTGAGGTGAATAGATGTTACCAAAGATCTTGTATACAAGAAAAAGCAAAGTCAGTTTTAGAGCACAGAACATTGATTTTACAGTTTAAATGCTCACTTTACACGTCTTCCTTAGTTGCCCTTGGTTTTCACTAAAGACAATAAAGGAAGCAAAGAAAATTCTTCAAGATTTATTGTTTTGCCAAAAAGCTGCCATTAACTTTTTACTTTCCCTCCTCTCATCCCACTCATGTAAAGCTTCCTTTAAAATGCATGCTGTGGGTCCTTGCATAATCAAATGTCAGACAGTCATTCTCAGGTCTACATTTCCTACCAATTTCCTTTCTTAAACCATACAGATGTTTTTGGCAAACCAATACATCTCCACAGTTTTGTTTTCTGAGATTGAACAACAACAACAACAACACCAGACACCTCTTTAATACTGGAATTGAAAACTCAAGTTACAATTTTATTTATATAAAAGTAGTGTGTGTGTGTTATTCATGTGTACTTGAGTGCCTATGTGTTTAACATATCATCTTTTGAATTCAAAGAAGAAAATAAAGACTTCAACAAAGATATAGAAAATTTATTCTTATTTAATAATGATTTTTTTTAGCTACTTCTCATACACATGTGCCTGATATTACATGATGTTCTTTTGCAAGAAATGGATCTTTAACATTATACTGTTGTTGTATAATTGGGAGAAGAATGTATCATTTGTGGAGAATGATAGCAAAGTGCAACTTCATTTTGAAGTATACATGATACATGGTCAGATATTAAATCAAAATTGAATCACAGAGCTTTTTCACTTGGTAAACTATATCATGTGAAAAACAGTTGGTCCACTAAGAGAAAGAGCCCACATCTGAGCTATAGAACTTTTATATACATCTTTTAAATGTGATTACTTCACACACTATTCAGTCCCAAGCTTAATTAATTGTATGAGCTAAGGCATACCTATTTGATTTGTGGGTAACTATAAGAACTTTGCAGTTTTCTCTTATACAGTAACATATGAATTTATATTTTTATAATTATTTATGATATGAATATGGTTAGATTTGTGCCACACCCAGATCTCATCTCATCTTAAATTATAATGCCCATAATCCCCACATGGCGAGGGAGGGACAAGGATTGAGTCATGAGGGCGATTTCCCTCATGCAGTTCTCATGATAGTGAGTGAGTTCTCATGAGATCTGGTTGTTTTATAAACATTTGGCCTTTCCCACACTCACACATCTCTCTCCTGCCACTATATGAAGAAGGTCCTGACTTCCCCTTCACCTTCTGCCGTGATTATAAGTTTTCTGAGACCTCCCCAGCCGTGTGGAACTATGAGTCAGTTAAACTTCTTTGCTTTATAAATTACCCAGTCTCATGTATTTCTTTATAGCAGTGTGAAAATGGACTAATACGTAAATTGGTACCAAGGTACTAGGGCATTGCTATAAGATACCTGAGAACTGGAAGTGACTTTGGAATTGGGTAATAAGCAGAAGCTGGAACAATTTGGAAAGCTCAGAAGAAGATAAGAAGGTGTGGGAAAGTTTGGAAATTCCTAGAGACTTGTTGAATGATTTTGGTCAAAACGGTGATAGGTGTATGGATAATGAAATCCAGGCTGAAGTGGTCTCAGATGGAAATGAGGAATGTATTGGGAACTGGAACAAAGGTCACTCTTGCTATGTTTTAGCAAATAGACTGGTGGCATTTTGCCCCTGCCCTAGAGATCTGTGGAACTCTGAACTTGATAGAGATGTTCTGAAATTGGAACTTATGTTTAAAAAGAAAGGAGAGCATATAAGTTTGGAAAATTTACAGCCTGATGGTGTGATGTAAAGAAAAACTCATTTCCTCGAGAAAAAAATTAAGCTGGCTACAGATGTTTTCATAAGTAACGAGGAGCTGAATGTTAATAGCCAAGAAAATGAGGAAAATGTCTCCAGGGCATGTCAGAGGTCTTCACAGCAGCCCCTCACATCGTAAGCCTAGAGGCCTTGAAGGAAAAAATGGTTTCGTGAGCTATGTCCAGGGACTTGCTGCTTTGTGCAGGCTCAAGACTTGGTGCCCTTTGTCCTAGCCATGGCTAAAAGAACTCAACATATAGTTCAGCCCATTTCCTCAGAGGGTGTAAGCCCCAAACCTTCATGGCTTATATGTGGTGTCGGGCCTCTGTTTGCACAGAAGTCAAGAATTGAGGTTTGGGAACTTCTGCCTAGATTTGAGAGGCTGTATGGAGCTGTCTGGATATCCAGGCAGAAGTTTGCTACAGGAGTGAATCCTCATGGAGAACCTCTGTTAGGACAGTGTGGAAGGGAAATGTGGGGTCAGACCCCCCAAACAAAATCTCTACTGGGGCACTACCTAGTAGAGCTGTGAGAAGAGGACCACCATCCTCTAGACCCCAGAATGGTAGATCCACTGACAGCCTGCACCGTCCACCTGGAAAAGTCACAGACACTCAATTCCAGCCTGTGAAAGCAGCTAGGAGAAAGGCTATACCCTGCAAAGCCACTGGGGCATAGCTTCCCCAGACTGTTGTAGCCCACTGCTTGCATTATCATGACCTGGATGTGAGACATGGAGTCACAGGAGATTATTTTAGAGCTTTAAGATGTAATGACTGCCCTACTGGATTTTGGACTTGCATGGGGCCTGTAACCTTTTTGTTTTGGCTAATTTCTCCCACTTGGAACAGGTGTATTTATCCAATGCCTGTACCTCCATTGTATCTTGGAAGGAACAAATTTGCTTTTTATTTTACTGGCTCACAGGTGGAAAGGACTTGCCTTGTTTCAGATGAGACTTTGGAATGTAGACTTTTGGGTTAATGCCAATGTTAGTTAAGACTTTGAGAGACTGCTGGGAAGGCATGATTGAAATGTGAGGATTTCAAAACCATATCATCCCACCTATGGCCTCTTCCAATTCTCACATTCTCACATTTCAAAACACAGTCATGTGTTCCTACCCGAATCTCATCTTTAATTGTAATCCCCATAATCCCCACATATCAAGGGAGGAGGACCAGGAGCAAGGTGATTGGATCATTGGGGCAGTTCCCTCATACTTTCCTTGTAATAGTGAGCGAGTTCTCACAATATCCAATGGTTTTATAAGGCAGTTTTCCCTGCTGTTGCTCGTTCTCCCTTGCCTGCCACCACGTAAGATGTGTCTCTTACCTTTCTACCATAATTGTAAGTTTCCTGAGGTTTCCCCAGCTATCTGGAACTGTGAGTCAATGAAACCTTTTTGCTTTAGAAATTACTCAGTCTCAGTCTGTGGTAGTTTTAGTATCTTTAAAGCAGTGTGAAAACAGACTAATGCAGATATCTATTATATAAAGAAATTTAAAATATTATTTGAATCTGAAATGTTTTGAAGACCTTGTCATGTTTTATTTTCTCTAATTTTTACATTAATTTTTGTCCATAATGTATGTTTGTTAAAGATAAACATTTTACAAATGTTTTGGTCTAATCTAAGAGTGACAACTGATGTGTTCATGTCATGATTATCAAGAGAGCCAGTGTGTGTGTGTGTGTGTGTGTGTGTGTGTGTGTCTGTATACAACTTATCTCTTGACTCTCAAGGTAAAGGAAATAGCAATCCAAGAGAGAAATGGAAACTTAAGAAATTAAAAGCTCCTGTACCCATGAATTTCTATTACCTGGAAAACAATTTAATGTAAAATATTTAAGCCTTTCTTTTCCATTAGATAAAAAACAAATATACAACTAACAATGTAACTTAGGATATATTGTTGTGTCACATTTAAGAATGGTTACTTACAAACTTTAGTCTAGCAAAAACAAACAAAAAAAGCAATAAGTAAATATCCAACAAAAGAAATGTATTTGGCTTAGGTTGTTATGACACACTCATTAAGGAACAATGTTGCCATTGCAATAATATTTTCAAGTATATTTAGTGGCATGTAAAGATGGCATGACATCTTAAAGATAAAACAGTTCATTTTAATAAAATGTGTAATTTTTGTGTATTTTTTTAGTAGATTTGTCTTTGTTTAGGGAGTGACCACTATGAAAATTAGTCATAGAGATATAACACAAGTTTCTAAGCTCTGTTCAATGAAAATCTCTAGGTTAGTGTCTACAAAAAGACCATTTTATTAAGAAAAATGTACATGTCAGCTATCAAGATAACGCTATAAGTTTTTATATGCATGTACACACATACACATATGCAAGTTTTATAACACATGGCTATATTAATTGGTGAAATTATAGACTAGGTTAATTTTCTATTTTTAGTTTATGAATGTTTTTGAAAAATTTAAAAATTAGGCTATACCATATTGTATACTTAAAAATATACTTAAAATATTCATATATAAGTCGATGTGAGTTCTAGAAAAAAAGGATGTATCTATGCTTACTTAACCTATATGATATAAAATTTCATAAATTTATGTTCAACATAATTGAAACAATGAGTAGTAAAACATTTTTTTACTAGGAAAAGGAGAGTTTTAAAATTGTATTAGAAATTTTTGGACATATATAAAACATCTACAAGTTTCTCAAGAGTATGTGTAAGACAAAACAATGTAGACCTGAATTAAAAAAAACTTCCTCTGAAAAAAACCTTTCCTTCTGGTTATTTGTTCCCACATACTTCTTATTATTTCAGGAGGTATGACCTAGATGTACTTATAATCCATGAGACAATTTAAGACCCTAGGCCCTTACATTCTTTGAACCTTGTTTCTCACTTCTGAATATGTTAGAGAGTATTCTCATGAATAACTAGTTGTAGTCTAAAACCACTTATAATGTTTGAATGAGAGGGTTTACAGAACATATCTGTTGTTTTCTCTCTGATTGATGAATGAATGCAGGTAGTGTTTAATCACATATTTCAAACTTTCACTTGTATTCTGTGATAACTAAAGGTTTTAATGGCATATTTGTGGAATGTGACTAAAATTTGAGTGATAACATCTTGATGGTGTCAAAGAAAACCTAAGGACCCCAAAGATAATCTTTCTATATAGGTTTGGCATTTAAAAAATGGTGAAAGTATAAACCATTTGATATATAATGAATTTGCTCTAAGTAAGAATGCAAAGCGTATTGTAATTATAATGTTCAAATGATAATAAAGTAACATTAAAAAGCGATAGCTATGATATTCAGGCATGAAGAGAATCAGATCTCATTTATACAACTATAAGTGAGAATAGTTTAGTGCAGCAACTTGAAACTCAAAGGCCTCAGGTTTACCTAATTTTATGTCTCCATTGCAAATTTAAAAACATTCTTTCTCATAGTGAATTTTGACTTAGTTAAGTCCTAATTTATCTAATAAATGTTTAAATACAATATAAATTTAGAGTCAGATATTGATATGGTTTGGCTGTGTCCCCACCCAAATCTTATCTTGAATTGTAGTTCCCATAATCCCCATGTGTCATGGGAAGAACCCAATGAGATGTAACTGAACCATGGGGAAGGTTATTCTCATGGCATTCTCATGATACTGAGCAAGTTCTCATGAGATCTGATGGTTTTATAAGGTGTTTCCCCCGTTTTGCGCATACTTTTCTTTCCTGCTGCCATGTGAAGAAGAAAGTGTTTGCTTCCCCTTCTGCCATGCATGATTGTAAGTTTTTTGATGCCTCCCCAGTCATGCTAAGCGTTGAGTCAATTAAACCTCATTGCCTTATTAATTACCCAGTCTCAGGTATGTCTTTATTAGCAGAATGAGAACAGACTAATAAAAATATGTAAATTCATTCTTTGTAATAAATTTTACTCTACATACTGGCATATTTAATATTAACTTAAAAATGTGTGACAAAACCTGTATTTGAGAAAGCTGTGAAAATGACAATAATGTTTATCTGATAAAATATAACAAGAAAATGAGAAAAGGGAGACCTTTGCTTGTACTCCTAATGCAGTGTCCCATTAATTAGAGACTGCAATTGACTTCACTACAGGTACCTTAGGTCCAAATAACAAAATAAGAATATAAATGATATAAAAGCACTTTTTAAATGTAGACTAAAAAATACAAACCATTCATAAAAAATTATTAAAGCTGTCAATTCGTAAAACAATAGGGCCAATCATGTCATGAAAATCTGTTCAGCCTCAGTGATCAGAAGAACATAATTTAAACAACATTGGGAAAAGAAAACCAAAAATGTCTGTGCATTTTACTATCAGATTAAATTTAAAATGTTGATATTGTTAAGCACTGAGGAAAGTGTGAGGTGAAAAACTCTTTAGTGGCAAGGGTAGACTGCACTTGAAATGGCCTTTTTGAATGGAATTTCAGTAATAATTATAAAAATGTGAATTATACATTTTCTTTGTATTGGTAATTGAATTTTATTTCTAATAACAGATCTCAAAACAATGCTTAAACCAAATAGGGACTGGACTTTCTTCTGATAAGAAGTGTGGAGGCAGGCTGTCCATATTTGGTGTACATATACCAGGATTTCACTGGGAACCCAGCTGTCCTTTTATCTCTCATCTCAGCTATCTTGAGGACACTTTGACTTTTATGTGCAAGTCCAATGAACCACATCTACCTCTGCCTTTTTTTCTAAAATACTTCACTTGAAGTCACACCCTGCAATCTGTACAAATATCTGTATATACTGGTTGGAAGTTCATTGAGGTCTGTAAATGAGAGGCTGAATTGCTAGTGAATTAGCAGTCTTTGCTATGGTGTTTGTTTGTTTGTTTTCGGAGTCTCACTCTGTTGCCAGGGCTGGAGTGAGTGCAGTGGCCAATCTGGGCTCACTGCAACCTCCACCTCCTGTATTCAAGTGATTCTCCTTACTCAGCTTCCCAAGTAGCCAGGATTACAGGTGCCTGCCACTACGTAGAGCTAATTTTTTATATTTTTAGTAGAGATGGGGTTTCACCATGTTTGCCAAGCTGGTCTCGAACTCTTGACCTGGTGATTCACCCATCCCGGCCTCCAAAAGTGGTGGGATTACAGGCGTGAGCCACTGCGCCCAGCCTGCTATGGTTTTCCTAGCAATTCCTCTCCTATGAAACGATCCTTGGTAGATGTGAAGTTGTAACACCCGTTGCCTCTCAGGGAAGGACTTGCTGCTCACATGGGGAACATACACATCAGAGAGCCGCCTGTGGTCAGTTTCTCTAGCATCTCTAGACAAAGATGGAAGCTATGAATGGGTTGATCTAACAGCATGGATTTCCACTTCCCAAATCCAGCCTAACTACCGATCTCTACCAATCGGGCTAACATTTTCTCAGACATGAACCACAGTCTCAGGCTCTTTCTACTTTTAAAACCTTCTCCTTTCTTCTCTTTTTTCTCAGCTGTCAGACCTGGATTTTAGAGTCAATATTTGCCTTATTCTCTTCTTCTGTCGTTTATCCTTCACAGGTATTTTTCTCCAATATAACCCTTGCATTAAAAATTCTGTCTTAGCATCTGCTTCTTGAGTGCCTGAACCAATTTAACAGTCAGTAAGTTTTATTTCAACAATGTTTTTATTATTTCTCAAATTTCATTTAAAAATCCCCTTATTTCCATGGGAAATAATAAAGCACTACAAAAACAACAGAATCAGTGTATACACCAATGAAACCAATGTAACAACACTTGGGATGGTAGAAGAAAAGATAACAGTTACTCTTTTGCTACACTTAAATAATTTGGTGACATAAAATTATGAAACATTTCTGAGAGACTGCAAGGAGATAAGAGAATATTGAAATGTAAAGCAGCAGAATTAAGACTTACTTATTATTTGTCCTGGTCTGCCATTTTTTGTTATTTAATAATTTTCAATGATTATTTTTCATTGTTTCTAATTAAAAATTACTCTATGTGTGATCTTTGATGAAAATAATAAATATTCAAATGTTAATTCCAGTTCAAAACTGAAATGTGTGCATATATGTGTTAATACCTTTTTCAAATTACTGTTTTTGAGATGGTGGAAACATTTGGATAACTAGGATTTATTTTAGCACAATTAATAGACAAATAAAAATAAGTATATGAAATTTTACTCAGTAATTTCACATTTCAATTCATTAACACTATTTTCTCATTTGTGATTTCAAACATCTTTTAAATCTTATGCTAATTGCTTTAAATATGTTAAAAGAGAACCTTTTTTTTTGTTTGTGCTGTATTTTATTAGTGACATTTGGTGCAAGAAGTATATCCCATGTTCTACATGCGAAACACAAAATTTATAAACTAAGAACATATATGTATATAATACATAATTTGCCATTTTATACAGTGTGAATACTTTATATTCTGTAAAATGTTATAAATAAGAAATATTATATGAAAAAGTGGGTTTAGTTCAAGCATATGTCCCACTTATTTTAGACATATGTTACAGAAATTAAAATTTATCAGAAAACATTAATTTGTTTGAATTTCCATAATTTCATTTGTTTTTCAAAAAAGTGGCTAAAATGTGAATAATATTTTACTACTATAAATTTCTACATTAAGGCTAATCATTATTATACTTTACCACGGAACTAAACTCGTGTTTCAACATTTCTTGTATGTGACCTGTTTTACATGGTTTTACCTTTTCTTTTACTGTGGCATGTACAAAGCATGCTTAAGAAATATGTTTTCTTTTTTTTTTTTTTTTTTGAGGAGGAGTCTCGCTCTGTCGCCCGGGCTGGAGTGCAGTGGCTGGATCTCAGCTCACTGCAAGCTCCGCCTCCCGGATTTACGCCATTCTCCTGCCTCAGCCTCCCGAGTAGCTGGGACTACAGGCGCCCGCCACCTCGCCCGGCTAGTTTTTGTATTTTTAGTAGAGACGAGGTTTCACCGTGTTAGCCAGGATGGTCTCGATCTCCTGACCTCGTGATCCGCCCGTCTCGGCCTCCCAAAGTGCTGGGATTACAGGCTTGAGCCACTGCACCCGGCCAGAAATATGTTTTCTTCTGCGACTGAGACAGTAAAAATTCACTTATCTTTAGTTATATTAATTGTTGGACACTGTTGATTGGACTGATAAATTTCTAGGTAAAAGTAGAACATAAAAATGTAAATATTGACATACCAGATTTTTATCATGTCTATGCAGATTAAAACAAGAAATTAACCAGCAGTTTATGTACAAACATTAGACACATGGTAAGGTTTTGCATGGTTTTTATGATACCCTTGAGAACCTTCCTAATATGGAGAATTCTCCACCATTTCAGAGTGAGTTCTTATCATTTAGAACCTCACTTTCAATGATGAACAACAGATGAGCTAACCAGTGTAGAATGATTCTGCAAAATAAGAAAATCTCCTATCAATTATGGGGTACAGGAAAAGATAGATCCTAAATGCCAGTCTGCACAGAGACTGCATGATATGATAAAGTTTCTAGCACTTAGAAGCAAAAGTATATGAATTAGGTTGCCAGTTAAATTTTCTTGGGATCAACCTTTCTCATTGTATGCAATGTTTTTATGTCATTGGTCCTATTTTCTTTTAAAAATATGGCACTTTATTATCATCTTGAGGAGGCAGATATCTAGTTGGCATACGTGTTTGCCTCCACATTTTGAAGAGTTGGATGTGGATGGATTTTGCTGTTTATAAAATTTCACAACTGAAAACACCTTGTTAACTATTTTTAAAAATAATGACCATTAAGAAGTGGAATAAGTTTCACAATTTGTCATGAAAGACTTGCGTTTCAAAGCATAAAATTCATTTTCATAGCTACTGTAAAAAAAATGCGTGCGGATTTTCTTTTCCAAGTTTACCAAATCATTCAGTTTCTTTTCTAAGTTTGCCAAACCATTCAGAAAATGACTTGTACGTAGCTCACACATTTCTCTCATTTTCTTCTATTTGTGGGTCACAAATATAAGAAAACAATGAATTTTGATAAACGTAATATGGTATTTTTCTAAGATCAATTAATTTTTCAAGGATAGATTTTTTCAAGCATCATTGGGGCCTTTTAATTTCTATTCAATGAGACACAATTAAAATTACATTGGCACTAAGAAAAACAATCAAGATTGTAATGGGCTGTTTCATTTCCTGAGTAAATAATGGCTAAGATGACCCTGTAAAAGTTATTGTTCTTCACAAAACAATATTTGAAAGCATTCATATTTACAATGTTTGCCATTTTATGTGTTTCTTTAGCCTGCAAGATAATTCTAATTGAGTTGTAAAAAAATGAAGATATGACTTTATTACACCTCAAGTAATTACAGTGTTAAGTCTAATAAGCACTTTTGTCCTAATTTTTCAAATTCCAGCTAATAAAATTGACTGCTTTTAACTATCTATTAATGGTTTGGTCAAATTATATAAATAAACGTAATTAATTTTAGACCCTCAACAATACCATTTACTATGTGAGTCTGTTCTCAGGCTAATAATAAAGACATGTCCAATACTGGGTAATTTACACAGGAAAGATGTTTAGTTGACTCACAGTTCCACATGGCTGAGAAAGGCCTCACAATCATGGTGGAAGGCAAAGGTGAAGCAAGACACGTCTTAAGTGGCAGCAGGCAAGAGGGCGTGTGGAGGGGAACTGCTCTTTTATAAAAACATCAGAACTTGTGAGACTTATTCATTACCATGAGAAGAGCAAGGGGGAAAAAATCCACCTCTATGATTTAATTACCTCCCATCAGGCTCTTCCCATTGTGTCTGGAATTGGTGGGTTCTTGGTGTCGCTGACTTCAAGAATGAAGCCGGGAACCCTCGCGGTGAGTGTTACAGTTCTTAAAGATGGTGCGTCCAGAGTTTGTTCCTTCAGATGTTCAGACATGTCCAGAGTTCCTTCCTTCTGGTGGGTTCATGGTCTCGCTGGCTTCAGGAATGAAGCTGCACACCTTCGCAGTGAGTGTTACAGCTCTTAAAGGCAGCGCGTCTGGAGTTGTTGGTTCCTTCCAGTGGGTTAGTGGTCTCCCTGGTCTCAGGAGTGAAGCTGCAGACCTTCGGAGTGAGTGCTATCAGTTCATAAAGGCAGTGCAGATCCAAAGAATGAAAGGCAGTGTGGACCCAAAGAGTGAGCAGCAGCAAGATTTTTTGTAAAATGAGAAAGAACTTTTATTCTCTTATCTTACCCCACCCACACCCTGCTGATTGGTCCATTTTACAGAGAGCTGATTGGTCCACTTTTGAGAGAGTTGATTGATCTGTTTTGACAGGGTGCTGATTGGTGCATTTACAAACCTTTAGCTAGACGCAGAGTGCTGATTGGTGCGTTTACAAACCTTTAGCTAGACACAAAAGTTCTCAAGGTCCTCACCCATCCCAGAAACCCAGTCAGCTTTACTTCCCAGGGGCACTTGCACAGGACCCTGGAGCACCCAGCCTGGGCATTCCAGCAGCCCAGAGGGAGCTCATCCCCGGATCAAGCCTAGCAGACGCAGGCCAGCCACTCCGAGCGCAGGGCCCACCACCCGGAACTGTGTACGCCTGCAATCGTGGCAGGAAGCCCCAGCTCCCGCCCTTGCCTCTCGCTCTACACCTTCCTGCTAGCAGAGGGACCCTGCTCCGGCCTCAGCGGGCCCCAGGGAGGGGCCCTCATAGCGCAGGAGAGCTCCTCAAGCACGGCCAGAGCAGACGCCTGGCCAGAGCAGAGGCGAGGCCAAGGAGGTGCTGAGAGTGAGCCAGGACTGCTGGCACGTTGTCACGTGTCACCATGAGATCTGGGGATTATTACAGGTAAAGGTGAGATTTGGGTGGGGACATAGAGCCAAAACATATCACATGCATAATGTAAAGTAACAATTATTCAAGTAGTGTATAATGTAAAGTAACAATTAAACAAAATGTTCAAGATGATTATTTTCTAGTGGGAGATTTAAAGGAGGCAAAGCTTGCCAGAAAAAAATTCCCCACAAAAGTGTTAGGTTGATTTTTATGTCACTTCCCATCTGTATAGCAGATTATAAGAATAAAAAAGTCTTATTCTTATATATACACGAGTTATTAAAATATTAAAGAATTTAGTGTTAATTTAGATATTAGGAGCCAAAGAAAACTAGAGGTTGCCCTTTCTTCATGCTTATCCATATATTTCTTTCTTTCTTCTTCTTCTTTTTATTATTATTTTTAAAGTCATGGCCTTACTTTGTCACCCAGGCTGGAGTTCAGTGGTGCGATCCTAGCTCACTGTAACCTTAAACTCCTGGGCTCAAGTGATCCTCCTGCCTCAGCCTCCTAAAGTGCTGGAATTATAGGTGTGAGTCACCATGCCTGGCCAAACTTCTTGTATTTCTTATATAGTACTTTTTAAATAGAATAACATGTTGGGAGAGACTCAAACTTTCTAATAAATAAATACATTAGACATTTGAGTTCCTTGATATCTTTCTTTTTCTTTCCTGCCACTTAAAAATTGGTTGTGAGGTTAGCAATTTATACCTAACTTTGGAAAATAATATTTATTAGCTGTTGAATGTATGGACCTTGTCATCATGGAGACCTGATATTGAGTCCCATTTTAGTGATTTTGTAGCTATAAGATTTGGGCAAGTTATGTAACCTCTTTATACCTCAGATTTTGCATATGTAATACCAACTTACCTCAGAAGATGAGAAATATAATTTATGCAAAGCATTTAACATGTTATCTAATATATAGTAAGTTCTCAATAATATATGTTCTCTAAAGTATTTGCATTTAAAAACAATTGATATTTACAATGTGAAAACAAATTTTAGAGACACACACCACTTTTGAAGGCTACTACAGTTCATTCATTACAGTACATTAAATTTGTATAGTGTATATTGTTGTTTGGACGAACTCTTTTTTCCATTCGGCATGCTGGGCAAACAGCTAGCTCACAGCAGAGCTGAGGATCCTTCCAGAGTAGAAAGAAATCCTCTTCCTTCTGCACTGAGGCTCTGAGAAAACTCACATCCCACAGATAGAGGCTCTGGATGTGCTGTATTCACAGCTCTCAGAATGTTTTTCTATGCTACAGAAGGTGTCAGGGAAGGTGTGATATAGGAGTGTCAAGAGATTGCTTATCAACAGGAAAGAGTCATTACAGAAGGAAAATCACAAAGAAAGAATGAAAATGTGAGAATGGGAAATGGAGATTAAAATATGGGCTCTGGAAGCCTGAAAAGTTTAAGTTCACGTTTTACCACAAAACACCTGTATATTCTTGGGAAAGTTTTTGAGCTTTTTCTGTGTTAAGTTTTTCATCTAGTATGATCTATTACTTCAATGGGGCTAATAATATCTGTCATAGGAGGTTATAAAGGGGATGATTAACAGGTACGAAAATACAGTTAGATAGAAGGAATAAGATCTACTGTTTGGTAGTACAATATGGCAACTGGAGTTAACAATAATTTATTGTATATCTCAAAATAACTAAGAGTAGAATTGGAATGTTCCTAACACAAACAAGTGATAAATTCTTAATGTGACTGATACCTCTTGGCCTAATTTGACCATTACACATTGTATGCTTGTACAAAAATATCACACACACTCCATAAACATGTATGACTAGTGCGTATCCATAATAATTACAATTTTTAAAGCTTTAAAAGTAAATTGTGTATATTAAATAAGATAAAACGTTTTGGGGTACTTACTAAAGAGCTCAATCTACTGTAAAGTATTGAAATTTGCTAAAGAAGAAGGAGAAGAGGAAGAAAGAGGCTAAGAAAGAAAAGGGGAAGGAAAAAAAGTGGTAGTAAGAACACATTTGAATTGTATTCACTGAGAAAAAAAAGCAGAAAAAGGCCGGGAGCAGTGGCTCACGCCTGTAATTCCAGTACTTTGGGAGGCCGAGGCGAGTGGATCACGAGGTCAGGAGATCGAGACCATCCTGATTAACACGGTGAAACCCCATCTCTACAAAAAATACAAAAAATTAGCCGAGCGTGGTGGCGGGCGCCTGTAGTCCCAGCTACTCTGGAGGCTGAGGCAGGAGAATGGCATGAACCTGGGAGGCTGAGTTTACAGTGAGCTGAGCCAGGACGACAGAGTGAGACTCCATCTCAAAAAATAAATAAATAAATAAAAAATAAAATAAAGAATTGAAGAAAGAAAAGATGTTTGAAATCTTAGCTTGCAAAAAAACTAATACTAGACAGAAATAAGGAGTATCAGTGAGAATATGCAGAATTGGAAACCTCATGCATTGCTGATGGGAATGTGAAATGGCACAAGTGTTTTGGAAACAATTGGGGAGTTCCTCAGAAAGTTACATGTGAAGATACTACGTGACCCAACAATTTCATTCTGAGATATATATGCAAGAAATTGAAAACCTGTGTTAGCAAAAAAACTTTAATGTGAATATTCTTGGCAGAATTATTCATAATACCTAAAAAGTGGAAATAGCACCAAATGTACATCAGTTAACAGGTGGATAAACAAATATAGCCATACAGTAGAATATTACTCAGGCATAAAAAATTCAAGTTCTAACATGTGCTACAACATGGATGAGCTATGAAAATATTATGCATTAAATAAAAGAAGCCAAACACAAGAGGCTGCATATTTTATAAGTTCATTTATATGAAATGTCCAGAATGGGCAAATCCACAAAGACAGAAAGTAGATTAGTGGTTGCCTCCGCAGAAGGGAGGCTGCTAATGGGTATGGGAATGCTTTGGAGAGTATGAAATTGTTCTGGAATCGGGTAGTAGTGACAACTTCTACCCGAAGTTGGACAACTTCGTGAATATACTAACAACCATTGAAGTATATACTTTAAAAGAATGGATTTTATACCTAAATAAAACAAAACTTCTACTAGGAAAAATAAAACAGAAAAAGGCACAGAAATAGTGTGCACAGAAAAATAGTATTTTCTTTCTGGCAAAGAAATAGTGTAATATATAGAGAGAGAATGTTTAAATTCCAAAATAAACAGTACATTCTCTTTTTATATAATACTGTGATTAAAATGTTATATATTTTCTTTAAGGGCACTATGTCTACTGAGTAGCAAAATATACTTAATAAACCAGAATGAACATAGAATGAGGCAAGGTAGAATAAATAAAACAAAAACAAAGAAATAAAGCAAAAACAATATATTTAAAATTCATGTACTACATACTTAATTTATGGCAGTTATAATTTTTAATCAAAACACCATTTTTTCATATGAATGTGAACTTGCTCTAAAAATTATGCTTTTAGATTTAAATATACAAATATATGTCTCAATTATAAAATCTATCCTCATGAGTTACTTTAAAAAAATACAAGAGTAATACCAGCTACTCTTTAACAATGTCTCTGTTTTAAGGATTCTTCTTTATTATATTTGAATAAATTAATATGAATCTAGCAGGGAGCAAAGGTGACCTGATCTTCCCAGTTTCACATAATAGCACCCGTCCAAGGCTCTCTTCTTTCCTTAGAAAATCATCCAAAGACACATTATAATTCACTGTGTCCTGTATCCTCATTCATCTGCCTGGACTTGTAAATATCCCCATGATACCAACAAAAAGCAGCATAAAATATTGGTTCAACAACATGAATAGTGCCATAATTTGTGAAGCAACTGAGACTTATAATTTAATGGAGATTGTCAAGAACATCTTGGACAGAAAAAAAGAAAGTTGATTAATGCTCTAACATAAAGAGCAGAAACTTTACTCATCTGCTTGGTATTTTGGTCTTTTACAAACACCAAATGTAATTACTTTTGTTAATATTTTAATAACACAATCATTGAGAATACTTGGTGTGAAATTTATTAATTTGAGACTTTTAGGTGTTATCTGTGTTCTGATAAACTAAGTTGAAAAGTCCTAGAACAGAGTATTAACCAAAACCAATTCAAATCAGTTAGACATTTGCACTGATTGGACAGTACTGATTCGCAACCAACTGAAATTTGACCCTGTGTAATTGTAACGAAAAACACCAAGTTGCCAGGTTACCTTAGAAATGTCTATCATAATTTAATGATATTCAAAAATAAAGAAAATGTGTGTGTGTATGTGTGCATGTGTGTGTGTGAGAGAGAGAATGTTGAAAACTGAATATTTTCTAGTAGATTTTTTTTCACTGCCTTCTGAATTATTTATGCAGGCAGCAACCTATTTTCTGCATTAGCGCTTATTCCATCAATAGACGTAAGTGAACAATGAGCCAATCCATATTCTCTCACCAGTTTGTGGATAAAGAGATTTAATTAAAATAAATGCACTTAAAATAATTGTAAATTTTGTTTAAAATTTAGTGTGGGATTATTCTGCCATAACCAAATGGGCAAAATTTTCCTTCTGAAGTTAATATTTGAAGAGAATCAGGAAATGCTGAAAACTTAAAATTTGGGGTGCTAGGAATCTTTTCTAAATAAGATACATTTTATATACCTTTTTTGTGTAGGAGAAAAATACATGGGCACATATACATAATTCCATATTCAATTTCAAAGTATTTGTGCTGCAGTATTTTTGTCTCTAACAGTTATTCTTTCAAATATAAGGGGCCAAATGACTGAAATCATCATTGGTCTTCAATGTGAATAATAACTTGTATTTGTCTCCATCTCTTACGTGCAGATTTATTTTATAAGTCTACATAATAAAGATGATTTTATTCTCTCATTTATATCTATAGTCTTCAGAATAACTGATCTATATTGAGACTTCCAATGTTAATAAACTGCACTCTAATGAAAAGGCAATGTTAAATTGATATTCTCCTTAACAATTCCAGGTACATAGAGTGGCATTAAATAATGGTAATACAAACAATGAAGAAACCACTCATTTAAACTTTCAAACATCAAAATATCTTTTACATGGCTTAGTCTCAATATAATCAATTTCCATTACCTTTTCTCACATGTTAATAAGTATAATGTAAAATTATACAGCTGAACTAAAAGTATCTTTGACTCATTCTTCATGAAGCTTTTATGAGTCTTAATATTAATGCTATACAGACAATTGACTAAATATCTTAAATAATTCAATTTTTCAACTGGCCTTTTAGGTCATATTTGATTAAAGATAACTGTTTGAGAAGTGACAGAATATTTTTTTCTTTTCTTAGAGGAGGAAATATGTATCAAAGACATCCGATATTGAAATATTAAAGATACGAGATACCATTCTAAGAGCATACTGTTTAAAAAAGAAAGGTTCAAAATTCTCCAAAACTATGAATAGAAAATGATTATTTCAAGTACTGATTACCTAACAACAACAATTAAAAAAACAATAAACACTGTAGATAAAGCCTAGGCTTGTAACTGATATCATGTCTAACAGGCTATTAATGGTTATATTTCAATATTAATTTATTCTTTGAAATGCAGAGATTGGTATTTTGAAATAACTACTCAGAGGTTACCTATAATAATATTGAACAAGTATGTTTTGGGAGAGGGGGTCTCTTCGGCACAATCTTTTTTTCCTTCTGGGTTGTTCATATATTTATTTTCATATATTTTGTTCTTTTCCAGTCCCAGAATTCCCGGTTTTAACAATCTCTGAATTAATTAGCCTTATTTTTTATTCACTCCTCTCTTTATTTAACTTAAATTTCTTAGTCCACAGTTTTCACCCCATGTTCCATTTCTCCCTTTTTGGTCTTTTGCCTTTTTGTGTTTGTGTTGCATCTGTATGGCAGTCCCCAGCCCTGGATCTTTGAAGAAGAGCATATGCGTCTCTGCACCACAGCAGCCTAACCAGGGCACGTTCAGCTTTCAATCATCTTAAAAATGTCCTCTGTAGCCCACCACTGCCATATGTTTTTGTTTATCTATTATTAGATACATATTTATTTTGAAACATTTCATATTGAATAATAGATGATAAAATATAGTGCAATATTTTACACATATTTTTTCAAAGTCATCAACTGTCAATATTTTGCTTGTGTTCTCTCTCTCTCTCTTTTTCTTGTATGTATCTTCCTGTGTGTGTATGTGTGTGTGCTGGAAAAAAAAGAGTTAGTTTTTTCCTTTACTTACATCTACAGATAATGCTAAAAATAAAATACTATACTGCATGACCAAATAATTGTATACTCATTGAAAACTTTTATTTGGAAAAATTTTTTAAAAATGATGCTGTCCATTAAAAGCATAGCTCTTGTACACAGTAATTATATAAAGAAGAAACTGGGTGAACAAATGAATGAAAAATAACTCTAATAAGAATAACAGTATAATTTGAGATAAGCATGTTACATTAGGTGAAGAGGAGAGCCTGATTCAAATTATTCCCCAGCCATTTGCGTGCTCATATACTATATTGAGTTCATTAGTAAAGATAGGATTTTATATGCAGAGTGATTTTTATCTTTTTTATAAATAACTAGCACCCCCACTTGTAATTTTGTCATGTGCATTCAATTTTGTTACCCTGTTTACAATTATTAGACCTGATGGATTTGCTTGCTTTCATTATTCATTACCATAAGCTCCAATTCTTTATTTTACTAAAACATTTTCACTCCCTGATCTTTAAATGCCCCCAGACTATATTCCTTGAGGTCAGGGATTTTTGTATGTTTTGTTGATGACATAATCCTAGCTCCTAGAACAATATTACATATTAATTACTTAATAAATATTTGTTTAATGAATTAATGAGTAAAATGTAAAAGCTTTTTTTCTCTTGATGTCCTTGGAGAATTCCTGCCTGACTTTCAATATTTTATGTGTAAGCCTCCACTAAATCTTACCCAGAATTGGGCCTTTCTCCTGCTTAACTACCATGCTTTTTTGTGTGTCTGTGGTTTTGATCAATGTTATTAAATGTAACTGGTTTCACTATACTTTGAGGACTTTAAGGATGGATATTGTTTATTATTTGCTTTTACATTCCCGAAGTGCAGCATAGTGACAACTATATAATCAAGATTATATATTCATGGAATTAGTAATTAACAAACTGGTTATTTTCCTTATAACAATTTTTTATTGTTAAATTTAAAGTAAACTACTAAAATTGGCAAGGTAAATGTCAAAAATTGGAATTTCACAAGAGATATTTTTAGCAAAAACACATGCATTTTGATAGTCTTGTAAAATATTTTAGAAAGCAGAACATACCTAAATTAAATTGAAATGTGATAAAAATATTGGAGAAAATATGTTTATAACAGCTTCATTACTGAAAAGATAGAATTTGGCTAGGTACTTAATTTACTAATAGGTGGCTGTACTTACCAAACCCATGGTAGTCTTTTCTCAATTGTATATGTAAAAAGCATATATTTCACCAAGAGCAAAAGAAGCTTGATGTAATATTTGTGTATTATATGAAATTGTTATGAAAATAGGTTTTCAAAAAATGTTTTGAAAATGTGTATGTATGCTGTAAGAAAGGATTACAAACTCGGTGATTTAAACCAACTCAGATTTATCATCTCATTTCTGTAGGTAAGACATCTGACATACAACTCACTTGGTTAAAAGGAAGATGTTATTGGCAGGACTATATTCTTTTCTGGAGACTCTTGGGAAAATCTATTTTCTTGCCTGTTTCAGCTTTTAGAAACTAGCCACATTACTTGCCTATCAACCCACAATCTTCAAAGCCAACAGCAATCCATTTCTATGACCATTTTTCCTTCCTTGCCTCTGCATTCAACTCTGAATTCTTCTGCCACTATATTCCACTTTCAACGATGTTTGGGATTATATTGGGTCACCTAGATGGTTCAGGATTTTCTCCCTATTATATGGTCAGTTGATTAGCACACTTATTTCTACCTGCAATGTTAATTTCCCATTGTCATGTAACATTACAAATTAACAGGTTCTAGGAATTAGGATATGTCCATAGAGCCATTCCTCAGTATAGAGGGGGACTGCTTCCAGGACTCCTGCCTATACTCAAATTTGTGCATAGTCAAGTGCTGCAGTCAACCCTGTGGTACCACATATATGAAAAGTTGGCCCTCTTTTTGTGCAGATCTTACATCATCTGAATAATGTATTTTTGATCTGCCTTTGGTTGCAAAAAATTCAGGTATAAATGGACCCATGCAGTTCAAACATGTGCTGTCCAAGAATCAACTGTATACATAACTGTATATATAAGCATATATATGTGTATATACATACACACTTATCTATATACATACATACACACATATATGAATACATCCACACACATATATATGAACATATTCAGCAAGCATTACTGGTATGTTTGATATCTTTGCTCCATATTTATGTTATGTAACTAATTTTAGATGCGTTTTAAAATATAAGATTTGAATAAATTTGACATCAAAACCTTTGAAAACTATTTTCCAGTTTAAAGTTTTCTCAGTTAATTCCATTAATAATTGCAAGTAACTAAAATACTTCTTCTAAAGTTATAATTTCTTAAGTTACATATAATTAACTTTTTGTTTCTAACTTATAAATTCTAGGTTCTGTCTTTGGAACCATTCTATCACTTAAATTCTGGGATAAGGTAAATCTAATATCTTGAGTGCGGCATATTTAGAGTTAGGCTGCTGGTTTTTTTGAGAACAAGAGAGGCAGTTATAGTCCATCCAGGACATCACTTAGCCACAAAGTAAATGCATGAAAAAATGGTTGAAATGAAATCTAGACAAAGGAAATTTAATAACATTGTAAATTTATTCAAATAACAGGACGTAATGATCTGCTGACTAAAAATCTCAACACCAATATGTGAGATATTTATTTGCCATACTACTTTTAAGTTTGGAGGGAGCTGGAGTGGGTATTTTGAGAGTTGCATAAAATTTAGTGTGAATATTTGGAATTAGTTGTATCTAAATTTGGCACGTGTGAGGGTATACATGATTTCTAAAACATTAGCTTAAAACCTTACTTCCCTTATATAAGACAATACTTTTATTTATTTAATAAAACCATGCACATTGTAGCATTTCAGGTGAATGAAGATGGTGAAAAGTAAATAAAAAATAAATGACTTCAAGAAATTTGTGTTTTATAAGAGAAAAGAATAAGACAGGGTTCAAACAGAACCTTTCATATATGTAAGAAGGCATTTGTTAGAGGGATTTGACTTTATTAAATTTTGAGAAAAAAAGCAGGAGTGAAGTTAAGACGTACAGTTTGTATTACTTTCTTTTCTGCTTATTTGTTTGTTTATGCAAACAGTGTTGTTATGAGGTTAAAATAGTGGGTTTTAAGATAGTATTTAGAAGCCTCATGGTAACCCCAAACCAAAAATCATACAATGAATATACACACACAAAGCAAGAAACTAAATTATATCATCAAAGAGCATCACTTTCAGTAAAGAAAGACAGAAATAATTAAAAGAAGGACAGACAACAAATAACAAAATGGCAGGAGTAAGTCCTTACTTATCAATAATAACAGTGAAGGTAACTGTACAACATTCTTCAATCAAAAGACACACAGTGGCTGAATGAATGGAAAAAAAAAACAAAACAAAAAACTCGTTGATCTGTTCCGTACAAGAAACATACATCACCCATATATACACACATAGCCTGAAAATAAAGGGATGGGAAAACATATTCTATGCCTATGGAAACTGGACAAGAACAGGAGTAGCCAAACTTATATCAGACAAAATATATTTCAAGACAAAAACTTTAAAAAAGAGACAAAGAAAGTGACTATATAATGATAAAGATGTTAATTCAGCAGGAGGATATCACAATTTAAATATATATGCACCTATCACTGGAACACCCAGATACACAAAGGAAATATAATTAGGGCTAAAGAGAGAGGCCCCAATACAATAATATCTGGAGACTTCAACACCCAACTTTCAGCATTGGAGAGATCTTCCATACAGAAAATCAACGAAGAAACAAAGCTTGGCCGGGCGCGGTGGCTCTTGCCTGTAATCCCAGCACTTTGAGAGGCCAAGGCAGGTGGATCACCTGAGGTCAGGAGTTGGAGACCAGCCTGGCCAACATGGTGAAACCCCGCCTCTACTAAAAATACAAAAACTAGACGTGAATGGTGGTGGGCGCCTGTAATCCCAGCTACTTGGGAGGATGAGGCAGGAGAATTGCTTGAACCTTGGAGACGGAGGTTGCAGTGGGCTGACACGGTGCCATGCACTCTAGGCTCAGCGACAGAGTGAGACTCCCATCTCAAAAAAATAAAGAAAAAAGAAAAGAAACATCAGGTTTAACATTTCATCCAAGAGCTACAGAGTACACATTCTTTTCCTCAGCAAATGGATTATTCTCAAAGAAAAACTACATGTTAGATCACAAAACAAGTCTTAAAACCTCAAAAACACTGGAGTAATACCAAGCACCTTCTCTGTCTACAAAGGAATAAAACTAGAGATTCATAAGAAAAAGAAATTGTGGGAACTATACAAACACATGTAAATTAGACAATATGCTCCTGAGGTACCAGTGGGTCAGTGAAGAAATTAAGATAGAAATTGAAAAATTTATTGAAACAAATGATGATGGAAATACAACATACCAAAACCTATAGGATACAGCAAAAGCAGTAGTAGGAGGGAAGATTACAGCTATAAGTGCCTACATCAAAGAAGGAGGAAACAAAAAACAATCTAATGATTCATCTTAAAGAACCTTAAAAGCAATTACTAGAAGTAAGGAAATAATAAAGGTCAGAACAAAAATAAACACAATTGAAATGAAGAAATAATATAAAAGACCAATAAAACAAAGTTTTTGTTTTGAAAAGTTAAACAAAATTGACAAACCTTTAGCCAGAGTAACAAAAAAGAGAATATCCAAATAAATAAAATCAGAAATGAAAAGGAGACATTACAACAGATAATGCAGAGATTCAAAGGATCATTAGTGTCTACTATGTATACTACTGTATATTAGTAAAATCAATTGGAAAATCCAGAAGAAACAGCCAAATTCCTAGACATATACAACCTACCAAGATTCAACCCAGAATAATTCGAAAACTTGAACAGATCAATAAGAAGTAATGAGATTGAGGTAATAATAAAATCATCCCAATGATGAAAAGCCTGCAGTCCACTGGCTTCACTACTGAATTCTACCAAACATTTAAAGAAGAATTAATACCAATCCTACTCAAACTACTCTGAAATGTAAAGGAGGATGAAATACTTCCAGCCTCATTCTATGAAGCCAGTATTACCCTGAAACCAAAACCAGACAAAGACACATCAAAAAAGAAAACTATAAACCAATTTCTCTGTTTAATATTGATGAACAAATCATCAACAAAATACTAGCAAAGTGAATTCAATAATACTTTAGAACAATCATTCATCATGACCAAATGGGATTTATCCCTGGAAGAAAAGGATGATTCAACATATGCAAACCAATCCATGTGAAACATCATACCAGTAGAAGGAAGGATAAAAACCATATGATTATTTCAGTTGATGCTGAAGAGAATTTGATGAAATTCAACATCCCTTCAAGATAAAAATCCACAAAGAAAAGTATAGAAGAAGCATGCCTGAACATTATAAAAGCCATATATGACAGACCCAAAACTAGTATCACACTGAATGGGGAAAATCTGAAAACCAAACCTTTTTATCTAAGACCTGCAATATGACAGTGATGCTCACTTTCACCACTGTTATTCAACAGAGTAGGGGAAGTCCTAGCTAGAGAAATCAAGCAAGAGAAACACATAAAGGGCATCGAAATTGGAATGGAATAAGTCAAATTATCCTCATTTTCAGGTTGTATGATCTTATCTTTGGAAAAACCCAAAGACTTTCCCAAAAAACTATTAAAGCTGATAAATTAATTAGAGTTGCAGGACATAAAATCAGCAGCCTTTCTATATGCCAATAGTGAACAATCTGAAAAAGAAATCAAAAGAGTTTTCCCATTTATCATATCCTCACATAAAATTAAATACCTAGGAATTAACAAAGGAAGTAGAAGACCTCTATAATAAAAAAGTTATAAAACACTGATCAAGGAAATTAAAGAGGACACCAAGAAATAAGAAAAGATTACATGTTACTGGATTGTAAAAATATTGTTAAAATGTCCATACTACCTATGGCAATTTACAGATCAATGCAATCTCTATCAACATACAAATGACACTCTTCGCAGAATTAGAAAGAAAATCCAAACATTTATGTGAAATTGCAAAAGATTCAGAATAGCCAAAGCTGTCTTCAGCAAAAAGAACTAAACTGGAGGAATCAGATTACCTGACCTCAAATTATACTAACAAAACTATTATAACGAAAACAGCATGGTACTGGCATAAAAACAGACACATAAAGAGACATATAAATGGCAAACAGGCAAGGTGCTCAACATCATTGATCTTCAGAGAAATGCAAATCAAAATTACAATGAGATGTCATCTCACTCATTAAATTGGCTTTTATCCAAAAGTCAGGCTATAACAAATGCTGGCAAGAATGTGGATAAAAGGGAATCCTCATATACTGTTGGTGGGAATGTAAATTAGTACAGCCACCATGGAAAACAGTTTGGAGGTTCCCTAAAAAACTAACAACAGAGCTGCTGTGTGAACCATCAATCTCACTGCTGAGTATATAGCCAAAAGCAAGGAAATCAACATATTGAGGACATATATGCACCCATGTTTGCTACAGCACTATTTACAATAGATCTGGAAGCAACCTAAGTGTCTATCTACAGATGAATGAATAAAAAAAGTTGGTACATATACAATATGGAGTACTATTCGGCCATAAAAACTGAGATTATGTCATTTGCAACAACATGGATGCAGCTGAAGATCATTATGTTAAGTGCAATAAGCCAGGCATGAAAAGACTTCACATGTTCTCACTTATCTGTAGGATCTAAAAATGAAAACAATTGAACCCACAGAGATAGAGAATAAAAGGATGGTCACCAAAGGCTGGGAAGAGTAATGAAGGATCAGGGGGAAGGTGGGAATGGTTAATTGGTAGAAAAAAATAGAAAGAATAAATAAGACCTACTATTTAATAGCCCAACAGGGTGACTCTTGTCAATAATAGCTTAATTGTACGTTTTAATTAAAAGAGTGTAATTGTATTATTTGTAACATCAAAGAGGAATGCTTGGGGGGATCAATACCATATTCTCCATGATGTAGTTATTATGCATTGCACGCCTATAACAAAACCTCTCATGTACCCCATAAATATATATACATACTATATATCCACAAAAATTAAAAAATTGAAAAAAACTTTGAGAACTATGGGCTTCACATTTGATCCTGTGCTTGATGTCCACAGGGCAGGATGTAATATGTGGGAAGGCAAGCATGTGCCCACACACACACACATCACTGGACCAGCAGTCAGAGGAGCTGAAAGAGGAATGGAGAGAAGTTGAGAACACTTGTGGGCCCAGCTACGATCTGATGACTATCAGTTAAAGCAGCAGACAAACAATATTTTTGAGCTACAAAATGGTTACTATTCTGTCTCTCTTCCCAAACTCCCACAAGAATCTCTTGTGGCCCACCTTAACCAACATTGTGTAGAAAATGTATTTCTGGAAACCTTTCAAAGTAGTCAAGCAGACACTTCACAAAGCTACCACAAAGAATGAAGGAAAGAAAATTACATGGAGTCAGATAGATAGTATTAAGAATTCACCTCAGAAATAATTGTTCCAACAAATACAAATGAATAATACAAATAAATGGTTACAACTAAAATGAGAAACAAGATATTTGTGTAGTGTTGAAATATTTCTCCAGGAAGTACTTATTAAGTACAAAAGAAACATATTACCTCTTCAATGGAAAAATGCAATAGAATCACCTTAACTAAGTTATCAAAGTTAACATTGCTAAAAATGGAAAACATCAACATCCTGTGCCTTTTAATAAGATGCTTGAGAGAGTCATCATACTTCTGTAATGTATCTGCCAAAAATGCGTAACCTAAAACTAATCACAAAGAAATACCCCACAAATCCAAACTGAAGGCCATTTTTTAAAAGTTTCAGGACAGGGTAGACAAAGACTGAAGAACTGTTTCAGATTAAAGCACATACAAGACACAGAAGAGACATGACAAATAAACAGAATGACTAATCCTGGGCTGATTCTTGAACAGACAAAGAGCATTAGTGTGACAACTGGAAAATGTTAATATATTATACTATCAATTTCCTGATTTTGGTAACTCCACTATGGGTATGCGAAATAATGCTCTTTTATTTAAAACAAAAATAAACACAAATATAAATGTTTCCCATATGATGATGACTCAACTTGAAATTTTTTCAGCTTTATGATGGTACTAAAGCAATACACATTCAATGGAAACCACATTTCAATTTTTAAACTTTTATATTTTCCCTGGCAAAGTATATGCAGTATGATAGTCTTATATGAGCTATTCAAAATTTTATTATAAAACAAGCTTTGTGTTACATGATTTTGCCCAATTTTAGGCTAATGTAAGTGTACTGAGCATGTTTAAGGCAGGGTAGGCTAAGCTATGATGTCAGGTGGATTAAATGTATTAAATGCTTTTTTAATTTATAAATTTTCAACTTACGATTGTTTTATTGGGATGTAGCTTCATTGTAAGTTGAGGAACATCTATATATTGAGGGGTAAACAGGCGACATGCCTTCAACTTTCTCTTAAAGCTCTCAGAAAAAAAAAAACTGTGTGTATGTATGTATAGGTAGACTGGTACAGCTATAGGCATAGACTTTGATATAAATAAAAATATATAGTAAATTGGAAAAACAAATGTTGAATGGTAATATTTAGGGAATATGAATAAAAGGTATATGAAGCTATTTTGTACTATCTTTGCAACACATTTGTAAGTTTGAAATTGTTTCAAAATGAAATTATTTAAAACTAGAGATTATTATTTGAAGAGTAATAAGCCAGGCATCATAAAAACAAACAGGCATATGAAAAGGTACTTAAATCTATGACCCTAAAAAGGAGAACATTGTCTTATGAAGACATGTTTTCCAATGTGTAGGGAAGAATGGGAGCACTTAGGGAAACTTAAACGATTTCCTTTTTTTTTAAGAAGATGCTCCAAATCAATAGGTCTTTTATTGAATCGTTTAAATATCACAAATAAGTCTTGGGCATCATCTGACATCTTTTTTCTGTAGCTGGATAACTCTTAGATCTTATTTATCAGCCTGCTGACCAGTTCCTTTTCCAGAGACATAGATACCATCCAAAAATTTCCTGATATCCTTGTTTTTAACTGTTGTGACTTTCTGAATCAAAGTCGCTGAAATTGAAACAAGCTCAATGTAATTTCCTTCAAGGATTAATTCATCTTTCTGGGCTTGAGATACTGAACAAGCAACACCTGGTCTCATCCAAATCCTGCGAATGTATTTTCACCCAAGAAATTTCGGATTTCATTCAACAAGAGACTCAACCTCCTGGATAACGATGTTGATGGGGAAGTGAGCATACACAGACCTCATCTTGTAACAGATTTACAAGTGTTACCACCCTTGATCATGTTCTGTACATGACTACAAATAATCCGAATGGTAGCCAGTTCCTTTCCATTACCCCACCATTTGTCAAACCCGGAGCCTCTTTTTTTCTTTCCAAGAAGACTGAGTTCTACATTGAGGTGATTGAAGTCCCTCCACAGGGTTCCTCTGGGGCCCTTCACGATAACTTTGTGTCCCTTCAGAGTAATGTCGACATTTGCTGGAATGTCGACAGTCTGATTGCTGAGAATGGTCTTCATTCTTGCAGTAGATGCAGCAAAGAAAGAAAAGAACAATTTCATTTAGAGCCCAAAATGATGTATATACAACTTTCTCCTGAGATATTCAAATATTAATCATGGATATTTTAATTGTTCAAATTATTGCAATAATATTTGTTATGGCCTAATATAAGAGTGTTGGTTTCCTTATGTTAATTCTTATGTCTTTCATAGAAAGGCCATGCTATTATGTTAGACTTCAATTCAACATGCATTTACTGAGCACATGCTAACCATAACCAATAGCACAATGGTCTAAATGCTGGTAAAGAATATATGGAGAGAAAAAGAACAGATGAGTACAGATACAAATAAAGACTAACACCTGGTCTGTGAGACACTTGAGAAATTGTAAGAGCTTTGATCAAAATAGACTTTGTTTAAAACACATGTAAATTAAAACAGTAACATGAGCAGACAACCAATCTTTGTATATATTTTTCTTTAAGTAATTCCTTTGACACATGAGCAGAATTAGTAAGTTCACTAGGAAGATATTCAATAACAGTGAGAGGTTCATGTCCAGATTTGTTATCCACACTTGTAATATCAGCAAAGTGTTGATAAATCCTGAGTTGTAGAAGAGAAAGTAAGTAACAGTGGCAAGAACTGATGCTAGGTAAACACACTCAGGAGGAAGAAAAGTGGGCCAGAAGTTACAGTGCCCAAAGAGAACATGGATCACCACCTTCCCTTCATTTGAAACCTATGGATATATTAATATAAACTCATCCTTGAAATTATAGCATAGGGAAAGCCAGAACTTAATACTCTATCTAAATGTAGTCCTTCCTTTATTTTACCTTCCCCTCAATTTGCTTATATTCTTTATATATTAAAATTGTTTACACAGTCGTCTCCTCACTAGACTTTAAACTACTTAAAGGTAAGGAAATAGTGTTTTATTGTATATCTTCAGTATCTTGTTCTCTGAAAATCATTGATATTCAAAAAAAAGATAAGATTATACAAATTAAGTGACATAAACTATAAGAAAGAGTTTGAAATTTAAAAATTAAAAAGTCAAAAAGAGTTGAGGAAGAAGGGATAGAATTTCAATAGAAGAATATTCTTTGAGACTGTATAGGAAGTTTAAAGTAAATAGATGATGAAAAAAAATGATGGTATCCCAACACTAACCTTAGATTTTAGTGGTGAAGTGGAAAAGAACAGTTATGTGCTAGCTGGAAAAAGTAGCACAGGTGAGCTGCAAATTTCGGCAAAAAACATGAGGAGAAGGACTAATCACAGCAGAAAAGTTCTTCCCAGTATTGAAGATATAAACCATAGTGAAAAAACATGGCATTACTGGAAAAGGAACACAAATTTTTCTGCTTAGAAAAAAAAGTCATGTTAATAGTAATGATGATAATAAACAAAAGCAATAGTAATGTTTCTAACATGTTTAGATATTTTACTAAGTGTTCAGTCACTGTCTAAATGCACATAAATGTCCCAGCAACACAATGTGGTAGATAGTAATATTCACGTTTTGTAGGAGGAAATGAAGCATAGACAAATTACAACACTTACCCAAGATCATACAAGTGGAAAGTGGCAGATTCACATCTAGAGCCAGGACTTTCAACCACTACATCATTATATTTTACATTTTGCTGTGTCCAGCAGTGTGATAGGAATTTGATATATGTTTTCTGGGAAGGCTTTCCTGATTGTCTGTTGGCAACACATAATGAGCGCAACATATTTTTATACTTTCTGTTATGTAGTCACAGGAAGACTTGGAATCACATTTCCCAGAATCTTTTGGCAGACGAATTTTGCTTAGATTATACAATTGAAGGCTTCTTGCACAAGGTTGGACAGTTGAAGAAAAAAGCCATTTTTCTTCTTCCCCAGCAAAGCACAGAGTGAGGATACTGTGCAGTGTTTGTGTATTAAAGAAAGTTTAGTGTATTCATGTATAAAGAAACTGTCGATGTTTCTGCACGAAACCCTTGACAGTAGCTCTAACCATTGTTAGTAATTTTCTGTAGTACGTAAGGCTGTACATGCCAAACCTAAAAAGCTAGAGGTTATTTTCCTTGACCTTGCTCTTTCTGGTCTTCTTGTGGTTTGGAAGGAGCTATTAGTTTGTATTTCATCACTTCCTGATGGAATTTCAAAGGAGTTTCTGTTTCCCAATCCTAATACTGATACTGATTATATATAGTGGTTTAATAGTTAGGGACCAATTTATGACTTTTCTCTAAATCACAAGCCTGCACATCATATATAGACCTGATGTAATACAATTTTACTTTAGAAAATTCAAGCATCAGGATCAACCTTGCACCCATGAAATGAGAATAGTAGTAAGTACCTACTGACATCTTTATAGACTAGTAAAAATTAAATGATAATGTGTGTTGCTTACACACAGATAAAGGTAACTTGAACATTCCACTGGGTTAATATAAAGAAGAGTTATCACACTGGCAGTTTTTACTTTAGAAATCTAAATTCTTCTAGCTGATTTTATTTGAGCAGCCAGTAAAACCAAATCACCAAGAGAAAATGACAGAAACATGTTTTACATGTAAAGTTAAAAGAGATCATTCATTTTTTTGGAACGAGGCAGTATTATTCTGTTTCATGCATTGTGCTCATAACTTTTGACTTTATCTGCCAAAAATATTTTGCTGTTACCTATGCAAACATATCTGCCTAAAATGATAGTCATGAGGCTGTGTATGTATTTCCTTAAGTAGAATGTAGTATTAAATTTGCTAAAGAAATAAAAATTTAAATTTAATGGCTGCAAAGTTCTTTGGATAATCTTGCTCCTATGTATTTTAATGTGAAAGTGTGCAAAAGAAAAATATTATTAATGGGGAAATGCTAACAGGAATGCTTGCACAAAGCACCTAACTAAGAAGATTATTTTCAGAGCCACATATTAAACTTTGGGGCCTTTTTATGATCTTTATTCTGCACATGACTGAGTAAAGCTTTAAGATTTAAATTCCCTTAGGTGCTTTATTGGTTAGGGACCAATTTATTTGGCAACTTGGTTTTACAGTGGCAGTGTGGGTATTCTCAGTGCATGTCTGCAGATGTAGAGCTCCAAAAAACTAGGAATATGTGCTGTAAACTAGAGCAGTTTAACAGAGCATTTAATGATTATTTGGTCGAAAATCTCTGTAAAGGGAACAAGAAATTCACACAACAGGCTTGCAATGTTCTTTCTCCTAATCTTTTAAATGAAGTGATTAAAGGTTCATTTGCCTTTTATGTCTGCAATTTCACATTTTGAGATATTGTGCACTTTTACTGTGACTGATTCTGATTTTAAAAAAATGGATGAATTTTAAGTGCATTTAAAGAAAAATATATCAAATATAAATATTATAGATGATTGTTTTATTAGCTAGAAAAGCAGACTACAGACATGTAAACTGAGGTCTTGCTTAATAATTAAAAATTGCTTAGCCAGTCACAAAAGGGTAAATACTAGATGAGTACATTATGTGTGTGTGTGTGTGTGTGTGTGTGTGTGTGTGTGTGTGTGTGTGTGATTTAGATATAAGGTATCAAAAGTAGTCATTCTCAAATAAGCAAAGAATAGAATGAAATCATCATCAGAATGCCATAAGCTTACCCATCACTTCCAAAAGTTTCCTTCTATCCCCTTTGTTTTCTTGCTTTGTTTTTCTATTTTAGCAGCAGTTCACATTAGATGTGCTCATTTAGCAAATTTTTAACTATACTGTACAATATTATGAATTATAGATGAGTTACAATAGATCCCCAGAACTTATTTTTCTTGCATAACAAACTTTGTATACCCTTTGACTCACACTTTACCATTTGCCCCTTCCCTGCACCTGTCAACAAACTACCGTTCTATTCATTGTTCTATGTATTTGACCATTTTAGTAAGATCATGCAATATTTGTCTTTCAATGTCTGGTTTATTTCACATAACATAATATCTTTCAGGTCTGTCCATGTTGTTGAAACTGACTCAATAGTCCCAGAGATAGTTTTTTTGGACAAACAAAGAAATTGACCCTTGTGGTCTTACAGCTTGAGGGTTACATTTGTTTTATCTGAGTTCCTTCCTCAGGAAATGACCTTCAGACCCTCAAAAAAAAAAAAAAAAAAAAAAAGAAAAAGAAAAAAAAACCCTATGAAAGAACTGAAACTCACCAGATCACCAGATTCAGAAAATGAGATGCTGGACTCCTCATTTATCATGATTGCTTCCTTGCCCCTCCCTAGTTCTTGTTTTCTTACACATTGTTACATTCCTTCCCCAGTTGTATAAACCCCTGGTTATAGTCAAACAGGGAAATGGATTTGAGACTGAACTCCATCTACTGAGCTACAGAACTTGATTAAAGTCTTCTTCCTTGGCATTACTTCTTGTCTCAGTGATTGGCTTTTTGTATGGAAAGCAGCAGCACCTGGACTGAACCCCTGGTGTTTTGGTAACATTGTCACAAATAGAATTTCCTCTTTTAAAGGCCACATGCTACATTGCATATATATACACAGACCCCCATTCCATTTTCTTTAATCTGTCAGTGGATATTTAGGCATTTAGGCTGTTTGCATATCTTGGCTATTATGAATAATTTTGTGCTAAATATGGGAGTGTAGATGTCTCTTCAAGATCTTGATTTCAATTTCTTGGAATATATACCCATAAGTAAAACTGCTGAATCAAATGGTAGTTCTGTTTTAATTTTTGAGCAGTTTCCATATTATTTTACATGAAGGCTTCACCAGTTTACATTCCCACAATCAGTACAAGACTTCTCTTTTCCACATACTCACTGACACTTATTTCTTGTCTTTTCAATATTAGCCATTCTAAAAGGTATAAAGTGATATCTCATTGTGGTTTTGCTTTTCATTTATTTAATGATTAGTGCTATTGAGCATCATTTCATATACCTGTTGGCCATTTGCATGTCTTTTTTGGAAAAATGTGTATTTACATATATTGTCCATTTTTTAACTGGGTTTTTTTGGGGGGCAATTGAATTATAGGAATCTGTTATATATTTTCGAGATTAATCCTTTATCAGATTTATAATTTGTAAACATTTTCTCCCATTCCTTAGGTTGCCTTTTCGTTTTTGTTGATTGTTTTCTGTGCAAAAGCTTTTTAGTTTCAGGTAGTCCCACTAGTCTGCTTTTTCTTTTGTTATCCATAGTTTTGGTATCATATCTAAGAAATTATTGTTCAGTCCAATTTATACAATTTTTCTCTGTATTTTCTCCAAGAGTTTTATTGTTTCCAGTTTTATGTTTCATTATTTAAACCATTTGGACTTGATTTTTTATATGGTGTAATATAAGGATACAATTTCATTTTTGTATTAGGATATTAAAGCTTCCCATCATTTAGTGAGGAGAATATGTTTTCCCCTTGTGTGTTTTTAGCACCCTGTTTGACGATGAATTGCCTGTTTATTCCTGGGTTTATTTCTGAGTTCCCTGATCTGTCCAATTGATCTATACGTCTGTGTTTATGCCAGTGTGTCTGGAATTGATGGGTTCTTGGTTTCGCTGACTTCAAGAATGAAGCTGCAGACCCTCGTGGTGAGTGTTACACTTCTTAAAGATGGTGTGTCAGCAGTTTGTTCCTTCTGATGTTCGGACGTGTCCAGAGTTTCTTCCTTCTGGTGGGTTCGTGGTCTCGCTGACTTCAAGAGTGAAGCTCCAGACCTTTGCAGTGAGTGTTACAGCTCTTATAGGTGGCGTGTCTGGAGTTTTTCATTCTTTCCAGTGGGTTCATGGTCTTGCTGGCCTCAGGAATGAAGCCTCAGACCTTAGCAGTGAGTGTTACAGTACAGAAAGGTGGCATGTCCAGAGTTGTTCATCCCTCCTGGTGGGTTTGTGATCTCTCTGGCTTCAGGAGTGAAGCTGCAGACCTTCATGTTGAGTGTTATAGCTCATAAAGGCAGCATGGACCCGAAGAGTGACCAACAGCAAGATTTATTGGAAAGAGCAAAAAACAAAGCTTCCACAGTGTGGAAGGGGACCCCAATGGGTTGTGGCTGCTGGCTTGGGTGGCCTGCTTTTATTCCCTTATCTGGCCCCACCCACATCCTGCTGATTGGTCCACTTTACAAAGAGGTGATTGGTCTGTTTTACAGATACCTGATTGCTGCGTTTTGACAGAACACCCAATGGTGCATTTGCAAACCTTTAGCTAGACACAGAGTGCTGATTAGTGCATTTACAATCTTTCAGCTAGACACAAAAGTTCTCCAAGTCCCCACCCGACCCAGAAGACCAGCTGGCTTCACCTCTCAATGGCACTCACCACAGGACTTTGCGGCACCTAGCCTGGGCACTCCTTCAGCCCAGAGGAGCTCCACCCCTGATCAAGCTCAGCAGGCACCGGCCATCTGTGCTGAGTGTGGGACCCACTGAGCCCATGCCCACCAGGAATCCACTTTGACCCGTGAGTGCCACGCAAGCGCAGCCCCAGCTCCTGCTGTGCCTCTCCCTCCACACCTCCCCGCCAGCAGAGAGGCTGGTTCTGGTCTCAGCCAACCCCAGAAAGGGGCCCCCACAGTGCAGCAGCGGGCTGAAGGGCTCCAAGCATGGCCAGAGTGGATGCTGAGAAGGAGGAGGTGCGGACAGTGAGCAAGGGCTGCTAGCATGTTGTCACCTCTCAATCCCCGCTCTAAACAGACACAACTGCTGTTGGGAATTTGGCCAATGAGCACTCTAGCTACTTCCTGCTGGATAGGGGCAAAGCAGGAGCCCTGCAGTTGTAGTGTCTTCCAGAGGGGAACTCTTTAGACCAGTGGAAGGGCCAGTGGGTCGGTCCAGGAGTCCTCTGTAGAAGTTGTTATTTGAACTCATTTGAATTCCATTTTAAGACCATCTGTAGCTTGATTGCCTCGATTCCAGAGGAGACAAATTTGACAAGAAGATTAAAATACAGGGTCCAAAGGCGAGAAACAGTAAGATGGCTGCCAAGGGATCTAGAAAGGGGAGAAGCCATATTGCCCAACTCCAGAGTTTGGTATAAGAGTTTGAAAGCCATTGGCTGATTTCAGAAGCCTTTTCCTGTAAACGCCAGGTGGCATCTCATACTATCCCTGACTGGTTAGTGTGAAAACAACACTCTTCCCCTAAGAAGGTGCAGTGTCCTCCTTTCTCAGCAATGAGGATGTCTAGATCTCAGCGTTTTTGGAGAGTTACTGCTGCCAAAGAATCTATTTGGTATTGTTGAGTAAGGATAGATTTCATAATTTCTTGTAAACTATCTGAGAGGTAGATATTGGTTGAAGTTCCACATAAGAAGAATATGCTTTGGCTGGGTAGGCAGAAATTTACCCTGGCTTTCAAAGGAATAGGGTACACTGTTTGTTCTTTACTGCTTCTCTTTCTCTCTTTATTTGACTCCCTCTTTGTCTGTCTCTCTCTTTCTTTCTCTCTGACTCCCTCTTTGTCTCTTCCTCTCTTTCCTTCTGATTTTCTGTCTCTCTATCTCCTTCTCTTTGTGTCTCTGTTTCTTCCTCTCTTTCTCCCAACTTGATGGTTTTGGCAGTGTAAGACTGCCATCTTCTTGGGTTTTTGCACTGCATGAAATAACTCCATGGTTTCCTTGTGATATTTAATGGTGGTTCCCCCAGAAGTTAGGATCTCCCTTTCTTTCCATATTGCAGTGTGGGCATGTAGGATTAGATAAGCATACTTGTGATCTGTATACACGTTTATTATTTTTCCCTTTCCCAGTTCTAAGGCTCAGGTAAGTGCCACTAGTTCTGCTAACTAGGCAATGGTCCCTGGGGCAAGAGGCTTACTTTCAAGTACAGTTACATCACTAACTATGGCAGAACCTGCCCTTCATACCCCATTTTCCACAAATGAACTTCCCTTGGTATATAGGCCAAGATCAGGATTAGCTAAGGAGACTTCTAAGAGATCATCTCGGACAGCATAAGTCTGGACTATAATTTATTGGCAGTCGTGCTCGATTGGTTTCCCATCCTCTGAGAGAAAAGTGGCAGGGTTGAGGGCCACGCACATACGTAATTGAAGCACCAGTCCCTCAAGGAGCAGCACCTGATATCTAAGTAGGCAGTTATCTGATAGCCATAAACTTCCTTTAACACCTAGTATGCCATTTACATCATGAGTAGTCCAGACAATAAGATCCTTCCCTTGTATTATCTTGATAGCCTCTGACACTAAGACAGCCACCACTGCAACTACCCATACACAGTGAGGCCAGCCTTTTGCTACTACATGAATTTCCTTACTTAGGTATGCCACTGGTTGTGGGGTTGTCCCACGAGTCTGAGTAAGGACTCCAAGAGCTATCCCTGCTCTCTCTGTGACGTATAAAGAGAAGTTTTGTCCTGTCAGAAGGCTTAAAGCTGGAGCTTGTACTGGGGCCTGCTTTAAGGTTTTGAAGGCTGTTTTTGCCTCTGGTTCCCATTCTACTAGGTGAGCATTTGCTCTCTGGGTCTCCTTGATTAGAGTATAGAGGGGCTTGGCTATCTCGCTGTATCCAGGGATCCATATTCGGCAAAAGCTGGTGATTCCAAGGAACCCCCACAACTGTTTTAATGTCTTAGGGCAAGGATAAGCCAGTATAGGCTGTATTCGTTCCTTGCTGAGGTCCCTGGTCCCTCTGGCTAAGATTAGGCATAGATATTTAATCTGCTGTAAACAAAGCTGGGCTTTCAACCCAGACACCTTGTACCCTTGATTAGCTAGAAAGTTTAAGCGATCTAGAGTAACCTGCTGGCACGAGGCTTCTGAACTGGTAGCCAAAAGTAAATCATCCACGTACTGAAGGACCGGAGTTCCTGGACTTGAGAAGTGGCCTAGATCTTGGGCCAGTGCCTGACCAAACAGGTGAGGGCTATCCCTAAACCCTTGGGACAAGACCATCCACGTAAATTGGGACATGTGGTCTGTGGGATACTCAAAGATAAAGAGAACCTGGGAGTCAGAGTGCAGAGGAATACAGAAGAAGGCATCCTTGAGGTCCAGAACAGTGAACCATTTTGCTTGCTCTGGTATTTGAGAGAGCAGGGTATAGGGGTTGGCTACAACTGGATATAGAGGAATCACTGCCTCATTGATGAGTCTAAGATCTTGCACTAATATCCACTGACCATTTGGTTTTTGTACTCCTAGAATTGGGGTATTGCAGGGACTGCTGCATTTCTTTACTAAGCCTTGAGCTTTTAAATGTTTAACAATATCCTGTAATCCTTTATGAGCTTCAGGTCTTAAGGGATATTGCCTTTGATAAGGAAAAGTGGTAGAATCTTTTAGCCTCGTTTGGTCTGGGCGGGCATTTTTTGCCCCTCCAAATTGTCCTTCCAAATTGTCCTTCCAATGCCCAGACTTCAGGGTTGGTTCCCCCCTCAAGTAGGGAGCAACAAATGGGTAATTTGTTCCCCATATTCATGTAGATAATACTTCCAACTTTGGCTAATAAACCCTTCCTAATAAGGGTGTGGGACTTTCAGGCATAACAAGAAAGTCATGTGAAAAGAGCAAAGTCTCCAAGTTACAACTGAGGAGGTGGGAGAAATACCTGGTTACAGGCTGTCCCAGGATTCCGCAGATGGTAACAAACCTTGAGGACAGTCGTCCAGGACAGGATATTAATACTGAAAAGGCCACACCAGTGTCCAGGATGAAGTCAATTTCCTGACCCTCAATGGTTAAATGTAGCCAGGGCTCAGTGAGATTGATGATATGAGCTGGTGCTTGCCCTGGGCACCCTCAGTCCTGTTGTTGGATCTTCTGGTTGGGGGCCTCTGATCCAGAGAACCTTCATCCTTGGGGGCAGTGCACCTTCCAGTGATTGCTTTAGCATAGCAGACATGGATGAGGGGGAGGCTTGTTTCTTATTGGACAATCTTTTTTTAAAGTGTCCTTATAAACCCCATTGATAACAAGCCTTACCGGGTGATTGGCCTGCTACATTTTCTGTCCTCTCGAAATCACCGAGGTTTATCTGTCTGAGGGCCATGACTAAGGCCGTGGCCTTTCTCTGATCTCGCTTTTCCTTTTGGAACTGTTCCTCTTGGTCGCTATGATAGAACAATGAGTTTTCCAGGTTTAACAATGCCTCCAGATTTTGTTCAGGGCCCAGGCGCTCACTTTTAGAGCTATCTCCTGATATCTATGGCTGACTGGGTAATAAACTTATCTTTTAGAATCAATTGACCTTCAAATTATTTGGGTGTCAGGGGAGTATATTTTCTTAAGGCCACCCATAGCCACTCGAGGAAGGCAGAAGGATTTTCTTCCTTTGCCTGGGTTATGGTGGACATCATTGAATAATTCATGGGGTTTTTCCTAATTCTCCTTAGTTCTTCTAGAACACAGGTCAGCAGATGTTTACAACTCCAGTCCCCATGACCTCAGTCGAGGTTTCAGTGAGGATCCATACTGGGGATGGCTTGCTGACTGGTAGGGAATTTGTCCCTTTCTTCAGCTGCCATTCTATCATTTACTTGAATAAGATACCAAGTATCTCCAAACTCTCGGGCTGCAGTTAAAGCCGCATTCTTTTCATTAAAGGCAAGGGTTTGATCTAACAATAGCATGACATCTCTCCAAGCGAGGTCAAAGGTTTGCCCTAGACCCTGTAGGACATTTATGTACCTATCAGGATCATCTGAAAACTCCCCCAGGTCTGCCTTGATCTGCTTTAAATCAGCGAGGGAGAAGGGGACATGTATCTGAGTTGGGCCAAATTCCCCTCCCCCTACAGCTTGAAGGGGACATAACCAATAGCCCAGGGAGTGGTGGGTTTGTGGTCCTTTGGAGATTTCTTTGTTTATTTCCTTCTGGGCATGGGAGATTAGAGGTGGTTTATCATTAATAGTAAAGGGAGCTATAGGGAGGCTAGGATATGGGTGTAAGCTGAGAAGTCCTCCTGTGGGATGTAAATTGCAAGGTTTGCATAGTTGTGTATGCTCCCTCAATGAAAAGAAAGCTTGGAGATAAGGTATTTCACTCCATTTGCCTTCCCTCTTGCAGAAAAGTTCAAGCTGTGGGATAGTATTGTAATTTGTACTTTTCTCAGGTGGCCATTTTTTCCCATCAGTGAGAGAATATCGGGGACAGGCCATAGTGCAGAAAAAAATGAGCCATCTCTTTGTCAGGGTTTGTGGGTCAAATTGGTCCCAATGGCTTAGGATGCATTTCAAGGGTGAGTCTGTTGATGCCTGAGTGTTTCCCATCTGAAAGACAAAACTGCCTATGGTTTATGTTTGTTTTCTTTCTCCCCCTGCCCAAGAACCCACAATGGTCCTTGGATCCTGCTGATCAGAAGAGTTGAGCTCACTGATGCAGCAGCAGAAACACTAGTTTTCCTCGCAGACCAGGAGGACGGAGAAAGGTCGGATTTAGTGGCCTTTACCAACGCATTCTCGAAAACCTGTTAGAGTCCTAAGCATTCTCCTGTCAGTATTGGGATCTTACCCATTTACTATAAATATGTAATGCCCCCAAAATGAAGTGAAGGGCCATACCCTGAGGGAGGGAAGGGATCCCCAGAGTTGGAAGAGTGATGCTTTTTGTTCTCATTTATATGAATATGCAGAATAAAATTTCTGAGGCTCTGCCTATCCTAACTTCAGGAATAACTGTTAGGCCTGCTAGTCTGAGGAGGGATCCTAAAATTCCAGATAGCTCCCCCTACAATGGGGCTTTGGGCAAAAATTATGTCTTTCTGATTGGTGAGCCTGGGTGCCTAAAGAAGGTAACAGAGTCCTGAAGTTTATACTAGAAATCATTTTTACAGGAGAAACTAGAAAACACCAGAGACAGGGAGTGGTTTTTAGATGTGGAGCTAGCCTCAGAGAAAAGAGGTGAGAGGAAGTTTATCTGGCAGGCATTAGGACCCTAATGGTCCTAAGGGTCAGGGTAGATAGAATAGATGGGTGAGTCTTGCTTGGGTGACATGACTTTGAGAGTTCTGCTCATGGCCGCAGGGTCAACCAACTTATTTTTGGGACCCCAGAGCTGACTGGCTTTCCTCTCTGTTGACCCTCGGCTCAGCCCAGAAGTACAGGAAAAATGGAAGCTGGTTCCAGGCAAACCAATGCTTCCAACTCTGAAGAGTCACGGGTTGTTAGAGAGCCCTTTCTGAGAAAGCCTGACATCTGTGTCTTTAGTTCAGTGGCTGCACTAGTCACTTTTAACTGGCCGACAATACAGAATGAGGTTTTAATCAGAGAAGAAACAGCAGTAGCAGTACTGTGGAAGAGTGTAATAAATACTATATTTGAAGAACTGCAAATTGTTTGGAGTGATGCTCAGTAATTTTAACTGGGTAAAGAAAGGGCTAAACCACTGCATTCCTAAGACTGTCCAATGGAGATACAACAAAAGAAAAAGTTAAATATCTCTCCTATACAAAGAGAAAATTAGAAAGAAAAAAAAGTAAGGTAGTAGTTCTCTAGAGGATTCTTCAGCTCCTTAGGGGACAGTTTTTAAAGCATGTTATTCCAAAGCTTATGAGATGTTAGTGGCCTTTACTGTGGAACAGCTGGAAATATTAGACAATTGGATATGTACAGGAATGTCCCACTTGAAGAGTAATTATCCTACATCCAGGCAAAATGGAAAGTTCCCTGGGATATTCATTATGGGTAATATGTGTTTAAAATTATCTGAAAGCAAAGTCTAACTCCATTATTTCTCTAACAAGAAATTTTCCCATCAGACTTAAGAAATATTGTTTACAATTAAAATACTGCATATAAATTAATAGAGATTGCACTTTATTTCATTGGAAGCCATACTCAAAGACATTGCAAATTTAAGAAATCACATCACTAATAGCAATGCTACATTCTTTGTTTTTTTTTGTTCAATATTGTGCAATAGTATTGCAATAGACTTCCATGTGTCTGTATTTCTGGCTTTTATACTCAATGTGATTTCATGTAGAGATTAATACCTGACTACTTTCTTATGACTTCTACAGTTGTAGCCATAAATGTGCAAAATTAAATCCATATTATTTCATTATAAATTAATCTTCTCATTCATTTTTAAATTGAATTTCATACATTGCAGTTAATTTTAAAAATATAAATATAGATAATTTCATGACTTTGAATTTCAAGGTAAGGTAATAAAGGAGAGAATTGTGTGTGTGTGTGTGTGTGTGTGTGTGTGTACGCAAATCAAGAAAGAGTCAGTATTATATATTACAAAATAGAGAACAACAGATACTGTCTCAGCATAGATTCAACATGGAAGACAGAGTTAACCCATGTTTCCTTTCTCCGTATGGTTGCTATATATCTACTTAAAAATTCTCACTGTTTAAAGCTTTCTTCTTGTAGCAACAATGTTATAATTCTAGCTATTAAATTGTGAACAAGAATTGTTGAATATGGTTTCAGGATAAGCTTGGACAAGGAATGGTCTCTGTTCATATCCTGCTTTTGTCTTTTTCATCTAACTGAAATATGATTTCTAGAAATGTTGCAGGTATATAGTAATAAACGTGATGTAGATAAGCCAAGTGCCAATAGCAATCAGACGAAAAAAGAAAAAAATCATTGGTTGATAATACTATCATAGAATCACCATTCCTGCTATTTTAGTTCATTTGGGCTACTTTAACAAAACACCTTAGACTGAGTAATTTTTGAATTTCTTAGAGTTCTGGAGGCTAGGAAGTCCAAGATCAGGTCATTAGATTCAACCTCTGGTGAAGTCTTGCTTTCTGCTTGATAGATGGTGGTACTCTCCAGCTGCATCCTCATGTGGCAGAAGAGGGAAATAAGCTCCTTTGGGCCTCTTTTATAATGGTGCCAATCCCAATTATAAAGTTGAAGACTTCATGACCTAATTAACTCCACAAAGTCCTACCTCTTAACACCACCAGATTTAGGACTAGGATTTAACATATGAATTTTGGGGTACCGCCAATATTTAGGCAACAACACCTGCCATATTTCTCGATACCTTAAGTAAAATCAATAAACTTCTTCCTTTCTCCAGTTATTGTTTGGTGAATATTTGTTGCTCACATCTTAACATGTTCTGGTTAATGCAGAATTAGCACTTGTGAGTAGAATACTATGAGTAACATAATTTAAAACGTAGAATTGATATAGTTGATGAGGATGGATGGCAACGACATATATATTGTTATTTTATAGATTTCGTCATATACATTGTCATCTAGAATGCTGATGGTCCTTGTTATATGCTAGAAAAAATTCAGGCAAAATTTTATACGTGGTTTATCATGACATACTCTATGCTGACCGAGTGCTGGGAGAATAAGAAAACTTCAGAACATTGACATGACATGTTCTTATAACATTTCCTTTTTTTTTTTTTTTTTTTTTTTTTTTTTGAGATGGAGTATCACTCAGTGGGCCAGTCTGGAGTGCAGTGGCAAGATCTCGGCTTACTGCAAGCTCCACCTCCCAGGTTCATGCCATTCTCCTGCCTCAGCCTCTGGAGTAGCTGGGACTACAGGCACCCACCACTACGCCCAGCTAATATTTTGTAGTTTTAGTAGACAAGGGGTTTCACCGTGTTGGCCAGGATGGTCTCAATCTCCTGACCTTATGGTCTGCCTGTCTTGGCCTCCCACGCTGGGATTACAGACGTGAGCCACCGCCTCCAGCCAACTTTTGCTAATTTTTGACTGATAATACTGATGATACCAGATCAGCACTATCCACTTCACTAGCAGGGAGAGAAGAGAGTTTCATTAGTTAGAGGAAGAGAGATCTAATGCACTTGATAATGACATATGATATCATTTAATAGAGATTTACATAATTTATAGCTTGCATTATTAAAAAAATGATTATTTCTGTATATTAAACAATAAGATCTAGGCCAGGCCAGATCACCTTCCAAAATGCTGCCTGTAATCCCCGCATTTTGAAAGGCCAAGATAAGATGATTGCCTGAAACCTGGAGTTCAAGACCAGCCTGGGCAACAAAGCAAGACCTTGCCTCTGCAAAAAAATTTTTTTTTTTTTAATTAGCCAGGTACGGTGGCATGTACCCATAGTTCCACCTATTGAGGCGGCTGAAGTGGGAGGATCCTTTAGGCCCAGGAGGTTGAGGCTGCAGTGAGATATGATCAAGCCATGGCACTCCAGCCTGTGTGATGGACTGGAAACCCCGTCAAAAAAAAATCTATATTAAAGTGTTGTAAGGGGAAGTCTTACCATTTTTAGACTGTGGCAGGAGAACTCTGTTATAAAATATTCTACTGAGACTTATCTGATAAATAGTAGCACACTCCAGCAAAGATGAGATTACAGTGCCTGAATTTCCCCAAGGCAGTGGCCATTTCCCAAATAGGATGATGGCTAGAATACAACCACCATAAGATAAAACAAATATCAAATCTGACCACTTTATCTAAACAAAAACTGTGGAAGGAACAAAAATTATTCACAAAATAATTGTGTTGAAGATTCCTTAGGATGACAACAATGTCTTATGATTGTTCAAGAAAGTTCAATCTTCAGTGCTAAGAGAATCCTAACTTGGTGATTTTCCAATAGGAAATGTAACTGTCCCAAACTGCCTTTTATTTAAAAGAGGTATAACATGGAACTGTTGTCCGGATGTCTGGTAAATGTTTTTAAGAAGGCAGACACTGCTATTTTTTTTTTTTTTTTTTTTACTCTTTGCCCACTTGCCTTTTAGCTCCTTCTACACAGAACACAGGTATGAAAGCTGAAGGAACAGCAGGAACAGCAGCCCTCTCTTAGACGTGAGGGAAACAGCCACACAGCAAAATGTCAAAGTATAAAGGTACAGGAGCTTGGAATTCTCAGGGAATTGTTCAGTCATCCTGTTTTCTCTGGGCTATACAACTCTTAACTTTATGCTAAATCAGAAAGATAAATGTTACTTGATTAAGTCAATATTTGTTTGGTTTCTGATTATTGTTAGATAAACACATTCTTCACGAAATACATTAAGCAATCTAGAGAAGTCATTCACCCTTTGAATAGCAGTTTCAGGGGTCCTTTCAAGCAGGGTTTCTTGAGTGGACTCCCACTGACAACACTCTGTTAAGAGCTGACAGTATAGCATTAAGCAAGACTCAGTGTCTGTACTAATTGGTAGCTGCAGTTAGTATAGTTTGAAAAAGTTTCACTCTGCAATAGAAAGTGGTTGAACACAAAGGGCTACTCTTTATTATCACACAGAGATGAAGTTAAGTAGGGATAGAGCACTGACGATTTGGCCAGAAAATTGGGCAGGGATAAGATGATACAACTTATGTATTTTGCTAAATTATATAAGCAATTTTTTTCTTATAATATGGGAAAGCAAATCAAAAATTCTTGAATCATTTGTATATTTTCAAATATTTATAGATTAAATGGTTTGAATCAAATAGAAACATTTCTACTCTGCAATTCCTCATCTCAATCTACAAGTCATGTATTATTATTGGACATTCTTCTCATGTATTCCTTGAGGATCTTGTACAATTTGTCTGTTAATTGGTTTGTTTTGATAACTTTATTTTCATGACTGTGAAGATAAGGATTTGGCATTACTTCTAAATCTGGCATCATAGGCAGACCTAGATTTACGACGAATGTTTTTCTAAGTCAATTTATTAGCAATGTCCTTGGGAATAGTTTAGTATAGTTATAGCCAAGGATTGGTTTCTGTCATATATGCACTAACTCATAAGAAACTTGCAGTTACAATTTCTAGTTCCATTTCAAATATTACCCATTGCTTACTTTCCATACTATAACAATATGTATACCTGAGATTTTTAAAACTCATTCTTAGGGAAGTTATTAAATGGAATTTTGGGCTACTTCAACTTAGATGCTGTTCACTTTGGATACATCAATTTATTTATTTATTTAAAAAACAATTTTAAACTAACGATATTCACCATTATAGTAATTAAAACATTGTAAGAGATACACATATCTCCTGAATTTCAACACTTTCACTTTTTTAAGGTTTTAATTTTTTCAATGTTTTTAAGTTCTATTTTAGGTTCAAGGGTATATGTGCAGGTTTCTTATATAGGTGAATTGCACATTAGAGGGGTTTGGTGTGCAGAGTATGTCAGTACGTCATCACACAGATAAACATAGTAACTGATGGGTAGTTTTTCCATCCTAACCCTTCTTTTACTTTCCACTTGCAGGTAGGTCCTGGAGTCTAATGTTACCCTCTGTATGTTCATGTGTTGTCAAAGTTTAGCTCCCACTTATAAGTCAAAGCATGTGATATTTGGTTTTGTCACTGTGTTAGTTTCCTTAGGATAATGGCCTTCCGCTCTATTTATGCCTATTTATTTATTTATTTATTTATTTATTTATTTATTTATTTTGAGATGGAGTCTCCCTCTGTCACCCAGGCTGGAGGGCAGTGGCACGATTTCGCCTCACTGCAACCTCTGCCTCCCGGGTTCAAGCAATTCTCCTGCCTCAGCCTCTTAAGTAGCTGTGACTACAGGCACGCATCGCCATGCCCACCTAATTTTTGTATTTTTAGTAGATACAGGGTTTCACCATGTTGGCCAGGCTGGTCTTGAACTCCTGACTTCAGGTGATCCTCCTGACTCTCAGCCTCTCAAAGTGCTGGCATTACAGGGGTGAACCATGATGCCCAGCCTCTATCCATGTTGCTGTAAAGAACATGATTCCTTTCTTTTTTTTTTTTTTCTCTTCCTCAGCCTCTAGAGTAGCTGGGACTACAGGCACATGCCACCATGCCCAGCTAATTTTTTTTTTTTTTTTTTTTTTTGTAGTAGTGACAGTGTTTCACCATGTTGGCCAGGATGGTCTCAATCTCTTGACCTCATAATTCACCCGCCTCGGCCTCCCAAAGTGCTGGGATTACAGGCATAAGCCAATGTGCCTGGCTGATCCCTTTCTTTTTAATGGCTGTGTAGTATTACTTGGTGTATATATATACCACATTTTCTTTATCCGGTCTACTGTTTAGGCTGATTCCATGTTTTTGTATTGTGAATAGTGTTTCAATGAACATACACATCTATGTGTCTTTATGGTAGAATGATTTATATTCCTTTGGGCACATACACAGTAATAAGATTGCTGGGTGAAATGGTAATTCTCTTTTAAATTCTTTGAGAAATTGCCACATGACTTCCTACAATGACTAAACTAATTTACATTACCACCACCAGTATACAAGCATTCCTTTTTCTCCACAGCCTCACCAGCATGTCATTTCTGACTTTTTAATAATAACTATAAAATAACTGACTGGTGTGAGATGTGAGATGTTATCTCATTGTGTTTTGGTTTTCATTTCTCTAATGATTAGTGATGTAAAGCATTTTTTTTTCATATGCTTCTTGGCCAAGTGAATGTTTTCTTGTGAGAAGTGTCTGTTCATTTACTGTGACCACTGGGTAACAAGCCAATAAGGTTGTTTGTTTGTTTGTTTGTTTGTTTTTTGAGACAGAGTTTCACTGTTGTTGCCCAGGCTGGAGTGCGACGGTGTGATCTCGGCTCACCACAACCTCTGCCTCCTAGAGTCAAGCGATTCTCCCGCCTCAGCCTCCCCAGTAGCTGGAATTACAGGCATGCGCCACCACGCCTGGCTACTTTTGTATTTTTAGTAGAGATGGGGTTTCTCCATGTTGGTCATGCTGGTCTTGAACTCCTGACCTCAGGTGATCCACCCACCTCAGCCTCCCAAAGTGCTGGGATTACAGGTGTGAGCCACCATGCCTGGCTGGTTTGTTTTTTGCTTGTAAATACATTTAAGTTCCTTATATATTCTGGATATTAAGTCTTTGTCAAATGTGCAGTTTGCAAATATTTTCTCCTATTCTGTAGGTTGTCTGTTTACTCTTGTTTCTTTTGCTATGCAGAACCTCTTTAGTTCAATTGAATTCGGTTTCTCAAGTTTTGTTTTTGTTGTATTGCTTTTAGCCTCTTCATTATGAAATCTTTTCCAGGGCCTATGTCCAGACTGGTATTTCCTAGGTTATGTTCCAGGACTTTTATAGATTAAGGTTTACAGTTAAGTCTTTAATCCATCTTGAATTGATTTTTGTATATAATGCAAGGAAGAGGTACAGTTTTAATCTTCTGCATATGGCTATCCAGTTATCCCAGCACCATTTATTGAATAGGGACTTCCTTCCTCGTTGCTTGTTTTTGTCAAGTTTATCAAAGGACAGATGTTTGTACATATGTGGCATTATGTCTGGGCTATCCTGTGCCATTGGTCTGTCTATTTTTGTATCAGTCTCAGGTTGTTCTGGTTGCTGTAGTCTTCTAATATAGTTTGAAGTTGGGTAACATGGTGACTATGACTTTTTTATTCTTCTTAAGATTGCCTTGGCTATTTGTGTTCTTTTTGGGTTCCATTTGAACTTTTTTTTTCCTAATTATGTGAAGAATGCCATAGTCATTTAACAGGAATAGCACTTGTTTTTCCATTTGTTTGTATCATCTCTGACTTTTTTCAATGGTATTTTGGAATTGTAGAAATCTTTCCACTCTCTGGTTAGCTATAATTTTAGATATTTTATTCTTTTATGGCTATTGTGAATAAGATAGCATTTCTGATTTGGCTCTCAGCTTGGTTGTTGTTGGCGTATAAAATTTCAACTGATTTTTGTGCATTGATTTTATATCCTGAATCTTTGCTGAAATTGCTTATCATACCTAGGAGCTTTTGAGCAGAGACTATGAGGTTTTCTACATGTAGAATCATATCCTCTGCAAACAGAGATAGTTTGACCTTCTCTCTTCCTATTTAGATGCCTTTTATTTATTTCTCTTGTTTGATTACTCTGGCTAGGACATCCAGTACTATATTGAATAGAAGTGGTTAGAATGGGCATCTTTGTCTTATTTCAGGTCTCAAGGGGAATGCTTCCAGTTTTTGCCTGTTCAGTATAATGTGGGCTTGTCATAGATAGCTGTTAGTTTTTTTAAAGTATGTTCCTTCAATGCGTAGTTTGTTGAGGGTTATTAACTTGAAGCGATGTTGAATTATATCAAAAGCCTTTTCTGTATCTATTGAAATGATAATGTGCTTTTTGTCGTTAGTTCTGTTTAAGTAATGAATCACATTTAATGACTTCCACATGTTGAAACAACCTTACATCACAGGAATAAAGCCTACTTGATTATAGTGGATTAGCTTTTTGATGTGCTGCTGGATTTGGTTTGCTAGCATTTTCTTGAAAATTTTTGCATCTATGTTCATCAAGGATATTGGCCTGACATTTTTATTTTTTTCTGGTATGTCTGCCAAGTTTTGGTATCAGGAAGATGCTGGCCTCATAGAATGAGTTAGGAAGAAATTCTTCCTCCTCAATTTTTTTGTAATCATTTCAGTAGAAATGTCACTAGCTCTTCTTTATACATCTGGTAAAATTTGGCTGTGAATCTGTCTGGGGTAGTGCTTTATCTGGTTGGTAGGCTTTTTATTCCTGATTCAATTTTGAAACTTGTTATTGGATCTGCTCAGCGTTTAGATTTCATCCTGTTTCTATCTTGATAGATTTATCCATTTATCCAAATCTTTTAATTTTTTAGTTTGTGTGCATACAGATGTTTGCGGTAGTCTCTGAGGGTATTTTTTCCCCCTGTGGTAATGTCCCCTTTGTCATTTCTGATTTTATTTGCATTTTCTCTCATTTTTCTTTATTAGTCTAGCTAGCAGTCTATCAATCTTAATTGCTCTTTCAAAAAGCAAATTCCTGGATTTTTTTTTATCTTTTGCATGGTTTTTCACATTTCAGTTTCTTTCAGTTCAGCTCTGACTTTTGTTATTTCTTGTCTTCTACCTTTGGAGTTGATTTGCTCTTGTCTAGTTCCTTTAGTTATGATGTTAGGTTCTTAATTTGTGACCTTTCTAACTTTTTGATGTTGGTATTTAATGTTATAAATTTCCCTGGTAACATTGTTGTAGCTACATCTCATAAATTCTGGTATGTTGTATCTTTGTTCTCATTAGTTTTAAACAATTTCTTAATTTCTTCTTTCATTTTGTTGTTTACCCAAAAGACACTCAGGAGCACACTGTTTAATTTTCATATAATTGTATTGTTTTGAGTCATTTTCTTAGTAGAGATTTTTATTTTTATTGTGCTGTGGTCCAAGAGTATGGTTGGTGTAATTTCTTTTTTGTTTTGAATATGCTGAGGATTGTTTATTGCTGATTTTGTGGCTGATTTTATACTATGTGTTCTTTGAAGATTAGAATAATGTATGTTCTGTTTTCTTCAGGTGTAGAATTCTGTAAATATCTTTTAGACCCATTTTTTGTCAAGTCAAGTTCAGGCCCCAAATATCTTTGTTAGTTTTCTACCTTGATGGTCTGTCTAATACTGTCATTGTGTTGTCGAAGTCTCTCACTACTATTGTGTGATTATCTAACTCTCTTTGTAGGTCTCTAAAAACTTGCTTTATGAATTTGGGTCCCCCTCTGTTGGGTGCATAGATATTTAGGATAGTTAGACCTTCTTGTCGAATTAAGCTCTTTACCGTTATGTAATTATCTTCTTTGTCTTTTTTGATCAGTGTGCATTTAAAGTCTGTTTTGTCTAAAATTAGAATAGCAACTCCTGCTTTTTTTTCAGTTTTCTGTTTGCTTGGTAGATTTTTTCTCTGTCCTATTACTTTGAGCCTATGGGTATGATTACATGTGAGATGAGTCTCTTAAAGGCAGCATGCAGCTGATTCTTGCTTCTTCATCTAACTTACTAATCTGTGCCTTTTAATTGAGGTCTTGATCCCATTTACATTCAAAGTTAATATTGATAAGTTCAAATTTAATTTCTGTATTCATGTTGTTGTTATGCAGACTTGATTGTGTGGCTGCTCTTTAGTGTCAATGGAGTACACACGTAGCGTGTTTCTGTGGTGGCCAGTAACAGTGGTCTTTTGTTTCCATATTTAGCACTCCCTTAAGGATCTCCTGGAAGATAGGTTTGGGTGTAACATATTCTCTTCACATTTGCTTATCTGAAATGAATCTTATTCCTCTTTAACTTGTGGAAGTTCGATTTGACTAAATATGCAATTCTTGGTTGCAGTCTCTTTTCTTTAAAAATGTTGAATAATGCTGATATGGTTTGGCTCTGTGTCCTTATCCAAATCTCATGTCAAATTGTAATTCCCAGTGTTGGAGGAGGGGCCTGGTGGGAGATGATGGAATTGTAGGGGTGGACTTCCCCTTGCTGTCCTTGTGATAGAGTTTCCTTGAGATCTGGTTGTTTGAAAGTATGCAGCACTTCTCCCTTTGCTCTCTCTGTCCTGCTGGATATGGGAAAATGTGCCGACTTCCACTCTGCCTTCCATCATGGTTGTAAGTTTCCCAAAAACTTACAAAGTAGAAGCCTGTACAGCCTGCAGAACTGTGAGCCAATTAAACTTCTTTTCTCTATAAATTACCCAGTCTCAAGTAGTTGTTTATAGCAGTGTGGGAATGGACTAATGCACAAAATTGATACCAGATTAAATTAAGTAGGGGGCATTGTTATAAAGATAACTGAAAATGTGGAAGCAACTTTGGAACTGGGTAGTGAGTGGAGATTGGAACAGTTTGGAGGGCTCAGAAAAAGACAGAAAGATAAGCGAAAGTCTGGAACTTCCTAGAGATTTGTTAAATTTTTGTGACCAAAGTGATGATAGTGATATGGACAATGAGGTCAAGGCTGAGGCAGTGTCAGATGGAGATGAGGAAATTATTGGGAACTGGAGTAAATAGCACTGTTTCTATGCTTTAGCAAAGAGACTGGCAGCATTGTGCCCCTGCTCTAGAGATCTGTGGAACTTTGAGCTTGAGAGAGATGATTTAGGGTATCTGGCAGAAGAAATTTCTAAGCAGCAAATTATTCAAGAGGTTACCTGGCTGCTTCTAACACTGTACACACATATATGTGAACAAAGAAAGTATCTGAAACTGGAACTTTTATTTAAAAGGGAAGCAACACATAAAAGTTTACAAAATTTTCAGCCTGATCATGTGATAGAATAGAAAAACCCATTTTCTGGGGAGGAATTCAAATTAGCTGCAGAAATTTACACAAGTAAAAAAGAGCTAAATATAAATAGCCAAGACAATGGGGAAAATGCCTTCAGGGAATTTCAGAGACCTTTGCAGCAGCCCCTCCCATCTCAGGCCTGGAAGTCTATCAGGGAAGAAGGGTTATGTGGACCAGGCTCAGGGCTCTGCTGCTCTGTGCAGACTTGGAATCTGACACTATGCATCATGGTCACTCCAGGTGTCGCTAGAAGGGGCCAAGGTACAGCTTGAGCCCATGGCTTCAGAAGGCACAAGCCATAATCCTCAGCAGCTTCCATGTGGTATTAAGCCTGTGAGTACACACAGAGGAAGAGCTGAGGCTTGGGAGCCTCCACCTAGGTTTCAGAGGATGTAAAGAAGCACCCGGTTGTCCAGGAAGAAGTCTGTTTCAAAGACAGAGCCCTCATAGAGAACCTCTACTAGGGCAGTGCAGAGGGAAAATGTGGGGTTGAAGCCCGCACTCAGATTCCCCACTAGGCACTACCTAGTGGAACTGTGAGAAGAGGGCCACCATCCTTCATACCCCAGAATGATAGATCCCCTGACAGCTTGCACTGTGCACCCTAAAATGCCACAGGCACTCAACACCAGCCCATGAAAGCAGCTGTGGTGTCTGTACCCTACAGAGACACAGAGGTAGAGCTGCTCAAGACCTTGGAAGCCCACCCTTTGCATCAGTGGCCTGGATGTAAGACATGGAGTTAAAGGAGATTATGTTGTATCTTTAAAGTTTAAGAACTACCCTGCTGGGTTTTGGACTTGCATAGGTTTGTAGACCCTTTGTTTTGGCCAATTTCTCCCTTTTGGAAGGGGAGTATTTACCCAATGCCTATATTCACATTGTATCTTGGAAACAATTAGCTTGCTTTTTATTTTACCAGCTCACAGGTGGAAAGGACTTGCCTTATCTCAGATGAGACTTTGGACTGTGGACTTTTGAGTAAACACTGAAGTGAGTTAGGACTTTGGGGACTGTTGAGAAGGGATTATTGTATTTTGGAATGTGAGAATATGGGATTTGGGAGGTGCCAGGGGTGGAGTTATATGGCTTGGCTTTGTGTCCTCACTGAAATCTCATGTTGAAATGCAATTCTCAGTGTTGGAAGAAGGGCCAGGTGGGGCTCTCACTCACAATTACCCTGTGGTGTGGGGGGCCTCCCCTTGCTCTATGCCACTACCAATTGGCAGTTGTTCTGCCTCAGTCTTCCTTTCGCATGGGCCAAAATTGCTTCCTTTATGAGTATGAATGTGTCTGGGTGATCCAGTTAAACAGCTAGTGTTGGCTGGGCTTGGTGGCTCATGCCTGTAATCCCAGCACTTTGGGAGACTGAGACAGGCATATCACCTGAGGTCAGGAGTTCGAGATCAGCCTGGCCAACATGGTGAAACCTCATTTCTACTAAAAATACAAAAATTAGCCACACGTCATAGCAGGTTCCTGTAATCCCAGCTACTTGGGAGGCTGAGACAGGAGAATCACTTGAACCTGGGAGGCAGAGGTTGCAATGAACTGAGACTGTGCCATTGCACTCCAGCCTGGGAAAGAAGAGAGAAACTCTGTCTAAGAAAAAAATAAAAATAAAGGAAAAAAAAGTTATTGTTTACTCATCACTCTTCCTTCTCTCCATGGGAGCAGTGCACACTAGCTGCTTCTATTCAGCCATCTTGGCTGGAATCAGGTAAGTCAATTTATATCTCATTTTACTTTCTTCAACTTTGCTTCTCAAATTACAGGTCAAGTACTCATAGGGATTGGAAATAATGTGCCAGAGTATTCAAAAAGCCACAGGGGACCCAAATATCTATTAATTTTTAACAAAGAATTATTACAAATAAAAAACCTACCAAGTTAATTTGATTCATTTAGTTCCCAAAATAAAGGGACCAATGGGTTTTTAGAAAAAATTTCACATCCTGGTCCAAGATTAATTAATGGAAAAATCAGCATTGTATCTTATTTACAATCTATCCACATATTAGTTTATTGATATAATTTCTGATTTATCTTTTTAATTTTGGGCTTCTTATTTGGGAGGATACGGGGAATACCAAATGTTATTTTAAAATAATGTTTGAAAACATTTACTTGCTATTTTCACCTACTTCTTGGGCTATTTAATATATTTTCAGAGCAGAGGGCTCTTCAAGTCCAACTGCAAATCATTTTCTCTCTCAACTTAAAGTAACTTAAATCAGTCCCTGTACTCCATCCTGTGACAATTACTTGGAACAATTTGAAGAGTTCATGCTAGGCATGTTGGCCTTTCACAGACATTTACCCATAAAGAAAATAAATGATCTGTATTCTCTTCTCTCCAGCCTACAACTGCAGAACATGGATAAACACGCAATAACTGAGGGTGGTAGCACTTCTCTGGCAGAATTAAAATATCAAAAAGCTGAAAGGGCTGTTGGGCTGTCAACTGGACCATTCTCCAAACACTGGACAGATGAATGCCAAAAAAAAACAAAAAAAAAAAAAAGATACTCCAAAATTGGCTATTTACTGCATGTAAGATTGAGTTCTGAACATTCTGTGGTATACTTTGGGCCTATAAATCATTATCAGAAATACTATGTTTGAAAAAGCAGTCAGTAGTCATTTTTATTTTATCCCAATCTCTAGGCAGTATCCCACATCAAATCAGATGTAACTGCAGGGACTATAATATACTATCCTCAGCACCTGACACATTAGAAGCTGTGACTGAATTTTTCTAGTTCATTTTTGAGACTCAAAGAATAAATTAAATCATTATCCAGATGACAAACTACCTTAAGTGGAGTATGGTAATCACAGATCCTCAAAGAATATTTTCCTCCAGTGATTGACTCTTCTTTTTGTTTAGTTTAATTCTATTCACTATTTAGATTTCATCTCAATTGAGCTGAGAAAGTCATTGGGCAAGACAGGCCTGGACAGCCTGCCTTTGGTCACTTATCAATTACAAGTAGTGTCTTTGATGTCTATTTTTATCTCACGGTTTCCTGTCGAGCATTTTAAAAAAGAATTGGAATGGCAATTCAATGAAATTATAGAACATGGAAAAGGTCAAAGGTATATAGTTTAATGTTATCTTTCAGAGAACATATGAGGTTATAAAATTCTAAAACCTAGTTCCTGTGACAAAGCTTGTAAAAAGGATAAAGAAATAGCAAATCATAAATCTGGCCCTCTCCCGCTGTCTGAAGCAGAAGGAACTATAGCAACCTAATCTGTGTGAGTTACAAGGTTTAGAATTTAATCTGTAACTCACAGTTTTATAATCAGGTTTACATTTAGTCCCTTCAAATACAACACTTATGAGGGCTTTTATTTTATTTTATTTTATTTTGGGATGGAGTCTCGCTCTGTCACCCAGGCTGGAGTGCAAAGGCGCCATCTTGGCTCACTGCAACCTCCACCTCCTAGGTTCAAGTGATTCTCCTGCCTCAACCACCCAAGTAGCTGGGATTACAGGCATGCCCCACCATGCCCGGCTGATTTTTGTATTTTCAGTAGAGACGGGGTTTCACCCAGTTGATCAGCTGGTCTCGAACTCCTGATCTCGTGATCCACCTGCCTTGGCCTCCCAAAGTGCTGGCTTCAGCAACTGTGGCCAATGAGGGTACTTTTCAATAAGCCTTGTAGTGACTCTGTTTCATTGTTTTAAAAATTAGTCTTTAAAAATAATCTCTGAACTTTAAAGTATTTAATGTTAAATAAATTAAAATGCTTCAACATGAGAGAATGTTACTCATATGACATCAAAAAACCAATTTGAAAATAATCCTTCTGTAATCAAACTAAGTTTAGTTCTTTCCAATAACAAAATTCATGAGAAATATTAATTCAGTGCATGCAGGCAGTAGGTGGAAATTAGCTTCATTTTATGGTATCATTTTCTTGAGGCATTTTGTGCAGAAGTTTTCTTTTGCATTTTTAGTTTCAGATTTAATATATCTAGCCCAAATTTGTTTTGTTTGTATGGATATAGTAAAATTAATGGCTTACAATTTACTGATAGCTATTGCTTTACTTTATTTTGCCCCTGCTGAGGGGCTACAAGAGTGCATATAAAACTCAATGGGAAAAATGTCTAAAAGGAAGTTGTGTTTCTGGGTTATTCCTTGTGTTGGGTAACTTCAACTGGTATTTTACACCATGACTGGTCAGTATAAACATAATCACACTTCTTATGAATTTAGTTATATCAATATCATGTCCTAATAAAAATGGAGAGTGACAAACAGGAGAAGGGGAATTTTTTTTAGCCTAATGAGGTTCAGAATATGTAACTACCTGATAAAGAAGTTGCTCATAGTCTCAGATGCCTCATAATACAGAGCAAGAGAAGGGAGTAATGTTCTCTGCCCTTTCTAAGGTGAATCTCAAGCATTTTTCCTTCATTTTTGAGTAAGTTCAAGATCCTTCCCATTACCATCATTTACATTCATATATACATCCATACATATACAGACATGTATGTATATACATAAGGTTATGTGTGTGTATATAGATATATATGTGTATATATATGGATATATATGATCTGAGTATATCATATATATGATCATATCATCATTTTAGCTATGATCTTTGAAAAAATGTTTTCTCTCACTCTTCATTCAGAAGAATGAACATGCTTCTGGCCCTTCCTCTCTCTCATTAAATACACTGCCCTATAGAATTCTCTTACTTACCAACACTGGCCAGACTATTGCTTTAGGTGGCTCCTATTTCTTTCTTTCTTTTTTTTTTTTTTTAATACTTTATGTTCTAGGGTACATGTGCACAATGTGCAGGTTTGTTACATATGTATACATGTGCCATGTTGGTGGGCTGCACCCATTAACTTGTCATTTACACTAGGTATATCTCCTAATGCTATCCCTCCCCCTTCCCCCCACCCCACAACAGGCCCCAGTGTGTGATGTTCCCCTTCCTGTGTCCAAGTGTCCTTATTGTTCAATTCCCACCTATGAGTGAGAACATGCAGTGTTTGGTTTTCTGTACTTGCGATAGTTTGCTGAGAATGATGGTTTCCAGCTGCATCCAGGAAGTACTATACATAGAAAGGAACAACTGGTACCAGCCACTGCAAAAACATGCCAAATTGTAAAGACCATCGATGCTAGGAAGAAACTGCATCAACTAACGAGCAAAATAACCAGCTAACGTCATAATGACAGGATCAAGTTCACGCATAACAATATGAACCTTAAATGTAAATGGGCTAAATGTTCCAATTAAAAGACACAGACTGGCAAATTGGATAAAGAGTCAAGACCCATCAGTTTGTTGTATTCAGGAGACCCATCTCACATGCAGAGACACACATAGGCTCAAAATAAAGGGATGGAGGAAGATCTACCAAGCAAATGGAAAACAGAAAAAGGCAGGGGTTGCAATCCTATTCTCTGATAAAGCAGACTTTAAACCAACAAAGATCAAAAGAGACAAAGAAGGCCGTTACATAATGGTAAAGGGATCGATTCAACAAGAAGAGCTAACTATCCTAAATATATATGCACCCAATACAGGAGCACCCAGATTCATAAAGCAAGTCCTCAGAGACTTACAAAGAGACTTAGGTGGCTCCTATTTCTAGATGACCCACAAAAATGGTGTCACCCTTGACCTTTCCATTTCTAGTAATTTTCTCCTAAGATACACCTGAGCCATGTTCATGGCCATTTCCTTGACTGTGTTTTCAGCTGAAATTGGTCCATTTAGAAATTAGCACAACCAAATATCACATAACAGCCCATCCATCTGTTTTTTCACCTCTTTAGTATTCCTCTATCTATTCTTCAAATTCAAGACAGCTCTGGCCACTACATTTTTTCTCTTTCTCATATATAAAAGCAAATCCATCTTTTGATATGCTCATATTTAAATTTCTTCTCAATATTTTGCTGCCACTGGAGTTAAACCTAATTATAATTACATATCAAGCTGTAGGACATTCACCTGAGTAAGTAGGAAGAACTGGGATTTTATGTCTGGTAAATAAATAAATGAATAAATATAAATACAAATATTTTCATTTAATTTTTAAAGTAATCTAGCTATGATCTTTGATAAAATGTTTTCTCATACTCTTTATTCAGAGGAATCAGGGAGCATCTGTATTGGCCCCTGCTTGCAATGAGAATTTCTAAACAAGAACAACACCATCAATAAAGTACTGAATTATATGCATTTTATCATTTATGACAATTATATACATAACTGGCTCTTAAGTGCTGTGCAAACTTAACATATTTAAGACTGAATTTATTGTATGGCTTCCTTGACCAGAAGCTCATCTTCTCAAGATTTTATTTTATTTTTTTTTTGAGATGCAATCTCGGTCTGTCACCAGGCTGAAGTGCAATGGTACGATCTCATCTCACTGAAACCTCTGCCTCCTGAGTTCAAGTGATTCTCCTGCCTCAGTCTCCTGAGTAGCTTGGACTACAGGTGTGCACCACCACACCCAGCTAATTTTTTTATTTTTAGTAGAGACGAGGTTTCACCATGTTGGCCAGGATGGTTTTGATCTCTTCACCTCATGATCCACCCTCCTTAGCCTCCCAAAGTGCTGGGATTATAGGCATACGCCACAACACCCAACTTCTTCTCAAAGATTTTTAACGCTTAGTTATAGCTCACATAAATTTTCTACAGTGCCTAGCATTTGGCTACAGAAACAGTCATTACATAAATTAATATCTATATTCAAAATCTGCTGATTGATATCTTTTGTAGCATTTTCCTCAGCTACACATTACATTTACATTAGCTGTCTTGATCCTATTTCAGACTTGTACAATTTATCCTTCATCTTTCATGAAATGGCATTGATATTTCTGAAGAGTACAAGCCATTTTTCCTGTAGAATGATCCTCAACATTTTTCTAATAATTCTGCTACTTCCTCATAATTAAATTTTCATTATACATTTTTAGCACTAATGTCACGTGATGTTGTCTCCTTTTCAATGCATAACATTAGGAGACACTTGTCGGTTTAGATTATTATGGTTGATCTTAAATTTGTTCACTTGCTTTTGCCCATTCTAGAGTGTCACACATAACCTACAGTATAAACTTTTGTGTCTGGCTTCTTTCATTCAGCACAATGTTTATTTGATGTACTTGCATTGTTGCATGTTTCAATAATTTGTCCTTTTTATTACTTTTTATTTATCTTCTAAGTCAGGGATAAACCTTTTTTTTTTTTTTTCTGTAAAAAGTTGTATAAGTATGTTAATCTTTGCTGGCCACACACTGATATTTATCATTTATGTGTGTGTGTATGATATATGAGGGTGTGTGTGTACGCATGTGTGTGTGTGTGCATATGTGGGTGTGTATACAGATTATATGAATATATCCTTTTAAAATGTAAAAACCATTCATATCACTCAAGCTGTATAAACACAAGTCTCAGGCCAGATTTGACTATTAGCCTTAATTTTCCAAAGCTTATTCTAAATGACTGTTGTTGTTTTGTTGGGAGGCGTTGTCTTCTATTTATTGATTTATTTTTTATTTGCACAACTTTTGGGGGTAAATCTGAAATTTTCTTACATTTATATAATGGATAGTGATCAAGTCAGGGTATTTAGGATGTTTATCTCTTGAATACAATACATTTTGGGTTAACTGTAGTACCCCGACTCTGCTATCAAACATTACATTTATTCCTTCCACCAAACTATATGTTTGTACCCTTTAACCCACATATCTTCATTATCCACCCCATCCCCACTCACCTTTCTCAGTCTTTATTCTGTATGTTTTTCATTCTCTACTTCCATGTAACAAGATTTATTTGCTCCCACGTAAAATGAGAACATGCCGTTTGTCATTCACTTTTTGATGAACATTTTGGTTGTTTCTTGTTTTGAGTTATTATTGAAACTAACATGGACATTTCTAGAAAAGTATTTCTGTAGTATTTTGTTTGTTTTCATAAAATATATATAACGTGAAATTTACAACTTTTACCATTTACAGTTTTACAATTGAGTGGCTTTAAGTACATTCACAACGTTGTGCAACCATCACCATTATACCTTTCTGGAATTTGTTCATCATATCAAACAGAAACTGTGGACCCATTAAATGATAACTCTTTATTATCTTTTAGATATGTTTTTACTTATGTAAATGCCTAGGTGGGGAATTGTTGGGTCTTATGTTAGGCGTATATTTAATTTTATAAGAAATTACAGAATGTTTTCTAAAATGATTCTACCGTTTTACTCTTCCATCCATAGTTCATATGAGCTGTAATTGCTGCACATTCTCATCAACATTTGATATTGTCAGTTGCCAAATTTTTGCCATTCTGGTGGATGCTCCAACAATTATCCTTAGATCTAGGTTTCTGTTTATCTTTATCTACCATCCCCCAGTTTCCTCCTGCATTGTAAAAGCTGGCTTATATCTGCTCTCCAGAGTGTAGAAAGGTGAAAGAGAACAGTAGGGTCAAGCTGTTTCTTATGAGAATTTTACTCTGAAGATTCATTTTTTCCATTTCATTCCAGTTCATAGAACACACTTTTATTGCAAGGTCAGAGGTGTCAGTAAGATATGGAGCAAAATGTGGTTTTAAGCTAGGCAACTACTTGTGCTTCTAAATCCTTGGTTTACTTACTAAAGAAAAAAATAATTAAGAATGGATCTTGAGAAATGACTACTCATTTGTACTTTTAAAACATATTACAGTTAGGTTTATTTTGTGCTTCTTACTTCAAGATTAACTTAAGTTTCCTAGATAGAAAACAAACTGATGCTGTCCTATTTATTTAAAAATCCAAAGGAATGAAGTATTTAATTTATTTTATATTTTTGTGTGATCCAAGATAATATCATTTCCCTACCAAAAAGAGAAGAAATGAAAAATTATTCCTGTCTACTTGGTCTTGAATAATAAAATATTAGTGCTGATGGAGACCTTCAGTTAGACCAAACTAGACACAATCATCTTACCCATAATGCTCTGTAATGGGCAATTATATTCTTCTCTTTGAACATTTTAGGTATTAGAAAACTTCATAGCTATTTATAAGGCAGCCATTCCAATTCCATGCAACACAAATTGTTAAGATTGTGTGTGTATTTTTGTGTGTATGTGTTAAGTTGGGCCAATATTCACAATCATTTAGTACTTATTAATGTCAAATGATAATTTTACTTTTTTTGTTGAGACCAATTATCATTTTGCCCTTTTAAAATAATTTAGAATTTAATGGATTGTTTTTGTAGTTTTGAAGCAAACTTTGATTGATATATTTTGAAAATTCGTGTAAAAATGATTATGTTCATTCTTTTGGCATAAATGACACTAGTGAATACAAATGATTCTATTGTTCATAGTTTCCTAGGTGTTAGTGTTTACAAAATGAATTTTACAATATAAACTATTATACTACACTCCAGGAAAGTTTAGTAAAAATTATAATGAATTAGTCATTGCTGAGTCAAGATCAAGTTCATAATTTTTTCCTTTAAAATAAGCCACATTTCAATGCTGCATAAAACATTTCTGATACCTAGGGTGCTATTTGATCAATAAATGTATGATTGAAATTCTCTGCATAATACCTTGACTACATGAAGCCTCCAAATTACTTAATTTGCAACTAGTATAAAGTTTAACCACTCCTTTGAGATCTTGTTGGATTTGAGGGTCTATGTAAATTCTAATATAAATGAAAATCTCTTTAACTCATTCCAAAATATGCAGCCTACTCTACTGATCTACTTTAGAAGCACTAGGAAATTGATTAAAAGTATAATACAGTTCACTGATTCATGAACTCCCTTCTAGAATTCTGGAATTTTATACAAAAGTATATGCCAAGCCTGCATGCCTTCTCTGATAAATGTTTACATATGTTAGTAATCAAAGGTAAGGTCTATAAACTAAATTGTTGATTTAATGATAAATATTGCCACCAAAAATAATTTTATTCTATGTTTTATAGTTTCAGGTAACTCCAATTATCTTAAAGCCCCCAGAAATAATTTTTTTTATGTTCTCATAACAACTATTTTGTTTTTGTTTAAGTGTAAACCTTGTATATATTTAGGTAACTGAGATACCATTTTTCACTGTCTCATGAAGGTCTTTTATTTGTCATTTCCTTGTTATATAACCTATAACAAAGATTACATCAGAAGAAGATACACCAAATATAATAAAATATATTGGATAACTACAAAAATTAATTTGGTGATGAGTTTTTAAAACACAATTATAACAGATGTATAATTTAATTACATACATGAATATATAATTAAAAATATTATTTGAGAACGGTTCATCCTACTAAGCACATTTGTCCAAAGAAAGGTATAGATTACAAGCTATTAAAAGATACTTAACGTTATTATGGAAAAGTAATTTTAAACCACACTAAGCTATTACAACATACTCTTTAGAATGGCTAAAAACAACAAAATAACTGACAATACAAAGTTCTGATGAGCATGTGAGGAAATAAGAACCCTCATACACTGCTTGTGGGAATGCAAGAATTGTTAATGTCTTTGTTCACAAAAGTCAAAAAATTGAAATATCAAGTAGATGGAAAAATAAATGATGGTATATTTATACAACAGAACACCACTAAAAACTACAAAATCAGCATCATGATACATGCAACAACATGGATGAATCTCAAAAGATTATAGTAAGTGATAAAAGTCAGGCTCATAGAAAATAGCTATATAAATATACCATTTAGATGATGTGTTAAAAATATACAACATTAGAAGACAGAAATAAAATTAGTGGTTGCCAGGGATGGGGTTCCACCAATATGGGTGGAACATTATGTTTGGTGAAATAAGCCAGATACATAAATAAAAATATTGCATATTCTCACTTATAAGTAGAAGCTAAAAAAGTTGCATTCATGAAGATACAAAGCAGAATCATGGTTACCAAGTGAAGGGAAATGTGGTAGGGAAGGGGGAGTAAAGGTTAATAAATTTAAAAATACTGTTAGAGGTAAGGAATATGATACTAGTGTTCAATAGCACAATAGGGCAACTATAGTTAACAATAGGGAAAAAAAGTATTTTTTTAGTGATGTAAATGGCAGAATAAGGACTTCCAAAAATCTTTTTGTCCATAAAAGAAATGATAACCTTGTTGAAAAATGGTCAAAATCAACCTGTTTAGAGCTCTAGAAATGAGCCATAGTTTGCAAAAACCCAAGGTGCATTTATTCAAGAAAAGCATCTAAATCTCAGTGAGAATAGTGAGCTTTGTGGTATTTTTACCTGTCTTGTTTGCATTCCCTTTTCCAACTTTATGGAAACCTTGAAAGTCCTTCTACAATCATGGTGAAAACTAGTAGGCTAACATCCAAAGGAGGAAGAAAACATCTTTGGAACTCTTTGCCAAAAATATGTTTTTATATCACTGTGTGACAGATACCTGGAAACACCCCATTCACAGGGCCTGTCTTGATTTAAACTGACTCAGAGCTCATTATTTTGAGCAGACTTTTCTCTAGGAGAATTTGTTGAAAACAATCAGCAGCAATTGTTTAACATAACAACTGCCTGAGGTGGCAGTAACAGTTCAGGCAAACAAGCTAACCAGAAAATTAAAAGGAAAATCTGGGGAATTACATGTTCCTTGTTCATCTGAGGCTTTGAAAACCTTCAACATATTTCTGGGTTACCAGAAGACTAGAATTTCTGTGAGTGCCCAGAAATAACCAGAGTGTCCCTAAGCTCTTACCTCAGTGATCTTGAACCTCTCCACAGGCAAGAAATAAAAGCTGAGACAGAGTTTAAAAATGTATTTCAGAACTTCGTGGTGTGATCCAACATGCACATAGAAACCCCAGGAAAAGACTGGGAGGCATATTGATTCCTTTCATTTGAGAAAAATAGCTGTATGATCACTATGTGACCACTAGCCCAAACAAGCACAGACTTCAAAGCCATGCATGGTAAACCATATAAGCTTTACACAAATTGTTTAAGATAGTCACTAAGCAAAATTGAGCAGGGGCAGCAGCAGAGAACAGAAACAACACTTAAGTAACGGGGAGTGAGAAACCTGATTTCTGGAGTAGCAACACTATATTATTCAACATATCCAATTTTTGGAAAAAAAAAAAAAGGTTGATGAAACAAAGAAACCAAATATGACTCATATTTAGGAAAAAATCAGTGAATACAAACTATTCCTGAGATGTCTATATACTGAACTTACTAGATAAAGATTTAAAACCAACTCTTTTAAATAGCTTCAAAGAAATAAAGGAAAGCACATCTAAACAACAAGGTTTGTAAACAATGTCTCACTAAATACAGACTATTAGGAAAGACAAAATATTTTTTAATTTTCAATTTGTGGGGGTACATAGTAGGTGTGTGTATGTTTAGAAGATACATGAGATGCTTTGATACAGGCATACAATGTATAACAATCACATCCAGGTAAATGGGGCATACAACACCTCTAGCATTTATCCTTACCTTTTGTTACAAACAATCCAATTATACTTTTTTCTTTATTTTTAAATGTACAATAAATTATCATTGACTGTAGTCACCCTGTTGTGCTATGATATGCAAGGTCTTATTTTTTTCTATTTAATTTTTTTATATATGATCATCCCCACTTATCCCTCCCCTTACCTCTCTTCCCAGCTCATGGTAACCATCATTCTACTTTCTACCTCTATGACTTCTATTGTTTAAAATGTGGCTCCCACAAATGAGTGAGAGCTAATAATATGTGTCTTTCTGTGCCTAGATTATTTCACGTAATATAATGACTCCAGTTCCATCCAAGTTTTTGCAAATGAGAGGATCCTATTCTTTTTTTATGGCTGAACAGTACTTTATTGTGTAGACGTACTACATTTTCTTTATCCACTCATCTGTGAATGAACTCTTAGGTTACCTCCAAACCTGGACTATTATGAATAGTGTTTCAATAAACATGAGAATGCAGATATCTCTAAAATATACTGTTTTTCTTTCTTTTGGTTATATATCTAGCAGTGAGATTGCTGGATCATATGGAAATTCTATTTTTAACTTTTTGAAGAATCTCAAAATGGCTCTCCTTAGTGATTGTACTAATTTACACCCCCCACCCCCGCAACAGTGTACAGGAGTTTTCTTTCCTTTGCATCCTCACCAGCATTTGTTATTGCCTGATTTTTGGATATAAACCATTTTAGCTGGGGTAAATCATGTTTCCTTGCAATTTTCAGTTGCATTCTCTGATGATCAATAATATTGAGCACCTTTTCTTATGCTTATTTTCCATTAATAGGTCTTATTTTGAGACATGTCTGCTCAAATCTTTTTTTTCCATTTTAGATTATTATATTATTATATTTTTTCTATGGATTCTTTTCAGTTTCTTATATATTCTGTTTATTAATACCTTGTCAGATGGATAGTTGGGAAATATTTTCTCCCATTTTGTGGGTTGTATTTTCACTTTGTTGATTGTTTCCTTTGCCATGCAGAAGCTCTTTAACTTGATATGAACCCATGTGGCTATTTTTGCTTTGATTACCTGTGACTGTGGGGTATTGCTCAAGAAACCTTGCCCAGTTCAATAGCCTAGAGAGTTTCTCCAGTGTTTTATTGTAGAAGTTTTATAGTTTGAGGTCTTAGATTTAAATCTTGAATTCATTTTGATTTAACTTTTGTGTATGGCAAGAGACAGGAGTCTAGTTTTATTCAGCTTATGGATACCCAGGTTTCTCAGCATGATTTATTAAAGAGACTGTCCTTTCCCCAATGTAGGATCTTGGCACCAATGTCAAAAATAAGTTCACTGTAGGGGTATAGATTTGTTTCTGAGTTCTCTATTCTGTTCCACTGGTCCATGTGTCTTTTTAATGCCAGTACAGTGCTGGTTTGGTTACTATAGTTCTGTAGTATAATTTGATGTCAGGTAATGTGACTTCTCCAGTTTGGTTCTTTTTGCTTAGGATGGCTTTGGCTATTTGGGAACTTTTGTCATTCCATATAAGTTTTAGGATTGTTTTTTTTTTCTGTTTATGTGAAGAATGTCATTGGTATTTTGATAGGAATTGCATTGAACCTGTATATTGTTTTGTGTAGTATGGACATTTTAACAATATTGATTCTTTCAATTCATGAAAATGGAATATCGTGCCATTTTTATGTGTCCCCTTCAATTTCTTACATCAGTTTTTTTCTGTCTTTTTTCTTTCTTTTTTTTTTTTTTGAGACATCGTGTCTCTCTATCACCTGGGCTGGAGTGCAATGGCACAGTCTCAGGTCACTGCGACCTCTGTCTCCAAGATATAAATTATTCTCATGTCTCAGGTTCTTAAATAGCTGAAATTACAGGCATGTGCCACTGCAAGCAGCTACTTTTTTTTTTTTTTAATAAAGATGGGGTTTCACCATGTTTACCAGTCTGGTCTTGAACTCCTGGCCTCAAGTGACTTGCCCATCTCAGCCTCCCAAAGTGCTGGTGTTACAGGTATGAGTCACCACAACTGGCTGCATAAATGTTTTATACTCTTCACTGTGGACATCTTTCACCATTTTTTGGTTGATTCCTAGTTATTTAATTTCACTTGTAGCTACTTTTAATGGGATCACTTTCTTTATTTCTTTTTCAGATTGTTTGCTGTAGGGACATGTAAATAGTACTGATTTTTGTATGTTGATTTTGTATACTGAAACTTTACTGAATTTGTTTATCAGTTCTAGTAGATTTTTTGGTGGAATCTTTAGGTTTTTCCAAATATAAGATCACATAATCTGCAAAAAAGCATAAATTGACTTTTTTCTAATTGGGAGGCACTTTATTTGTTCTCTTGTCTGATTGCTGTAGCTAGGATTTCCAGTACTGTGTTGAATAACAGTGATGAAAGTGCTCATGCTTGTCATGTTCCAGATCTTAAAGAAAAGGCTTTACTTTTTTTCCCCATTCAGTATGATACTATCTGTGGGTCCGTCACATATGGCTTTTATTGTATTGAAGTATGCTCCTTCTATAGCCAGTTTTTTTTTTTTTTTTAAGGATTTTTTCATGAAGCCCTGTTGAATTATTTCAAATGATTTTCAGTGTCAATTGAAATGATCATATATGGTTTTTGTCCTTTATTCTGTTGATATATGTATCCATTGACTGATTTGCATAAATTAAATCCCACTTGGTCATAATGAAGGATTTTTTGAATGTGTTTTTGAATTCAGTTAATAGTGTTTTCTTGAGGAGTTTTACATCAATATTCATCATGGATATTGGCCTGTAGTTTCCCTTTTTATATATTTGTTTATTCATTTTTTTGATGATTCTTTGTCTGATTTTGTTATCAGGGTACTACTGGCCTCATAGAATTAGTCTGGAAGTATTCTCTTCTCCTTTATTTTTCAGAACAGTTTGAGTAGGATTGGTATCAATTGTTTTTTAAATGTTTGGTAAAATTCAGCAGTGAAGCCTTCAAGTCCTGGGCTTTTCTTTGTGAGGGACTTTTTTTACTAGGACTTTTATATCATTACTTGTTATTGATGTGTTCAAGTTTTGCATTTCTTCATGGTTCAATCTAGGTTGTATTTGTCTAGGAATTTATACATTTCTTCTATGTTTTTCAATTTACTGGCATATATTTGCTCATAGTAGCTTCTAATGTTCCTTTGAATTACTGAGGGATCAGTTGATCAGTTGTATCCTCTCTTTTTTCATCTCTGATTTTATGCATATGGACTTTCTCTCTTTTTTTCTTAGTCTGGCTAGTTTGTCAATTTTATTTATTTTTCAAAAAACAAACTTTTCATTTCATTGATTGTCTGTTTTTTTGTTTCAATTTCATTTATTTCTGTTCTTGTCTTTATTATTTCTTTTCTTCTGCTCATTTTGGGTTTCATTTTCTCTTGCTTTTCTAGCTGTTTAGGTGAATGATTCAGTTGTTTATTTCATGTTTTTCTACTTCTGTGATATAGATTCTTATACCTATAAACTTTCCTCTTAGTAACGCTTTCAGTGTATCTTATAGGTTTTGGTATATTGTTTTCCATAATAATTTGTGTCAAGAAATTTTTCAATTTACTTCTAAATTTCTGCATTGACTCATGGGTCATTCATGTGGATATTGTTATAATTCCATGTGTTTCTATAGTCTCCAAAATTCCTGTTGATACTGATTTCTAGTTTTTTTCGATTGTGGTCAGAGAACATATCTGATATTATTTGAATTTCTTTGAATTTTGTGAGAATCATTTTTGAGTTAAGGTATGGTCTATCTTTGAGAAAGATTCATGTACTGAGGAGAAGAATGTGTATTGGATGAAATGTTCTGTAAGTATCTTTTAGGTCCATTTGGTCTCCAATACACGTTAAGTCTGATGTTCCTTTGTTGATTTTCTGTCTGGATGATCTATTCAATGCTGTAAGTGGAATGTCGAAATCTCCAGCTATTATTTTATTAGGGGCTATCTTTCTCCTTAGCTCTCATAATATTTGCTTCATATATCTTGGTGCTCCAGTGTAGGGTCACATATGAGTTCAATTGTTATACCCTCATACTGAATTGATCCCTTTGTCATTATATAAAACACCTTTAAAATCTATTTTTATAGTTTTATTTTTCTGGAAACTTATTTTGTCTTATACATATATATATAAGACTTGGTTATCAGGGTACTACTGATATATATATATATATATATATATATATATTCTTTCCTTTTTGTTTTCCTTTTTCTAAAAAATCTTTTTTTCTTTTTTTTTTTTTTTTCAGTCTACCTGTGTCTTTATAAGTGAAGTGTGTTTCTTGTAGTCAAGAGATCATTGGATCTGGATTTTTTATCCATTCAATCACTATATGTCTTTTGATTGGAGAATTTAGTCCATTTCCATTCAATGCTATTATTCTTAAGGAAGGACTCAGTCCTGCTATTTTGTTACTTGTTTCCTGGTTGTATTATGGTCTTCTCTTCCTTGTTTGCTTCCTTCTTGTCTTCCTTTTAGAGTAGATTACTTTAACTTTTTTTTTTTTTTTTTTTTTTTTTTTGGTCATGGACTTTTTTTTTTTATTATTATACTTTAAGTTCTAGGGTACATGTGCATAACGTGCAGGTTTGTCACATATGTATACATGTGCCATGTTGGTGTGCTGCACCCATCAACTCGTCAGCACCCATCAATTCATCATTTATATCAGGTATAACTCCCCAATGCAATCCCTCCCCCCTCCCCCCTCCCCATGATAGGCCCCAGTGTGTGATGTTCCCCTTCCCGAGTCCAAGTGAGCTCATTGTTCATTTCCCACCTATGAGTGAGAACATGCGGTGTTTGGTTTTCTGTTCTTGTGATAGTTTGCT
>NC_045442.1:53054151-53073912 GCF_002776525.5 Piliocolobus tephrosceles | reverse complement strand
TAATCCAGTCTGTCACTGATGGACATTTGGGTTGATTCCAAGTCTTTACTATTGTGAATAGTGCCACAATAAACATACGTGTGCATGTGTCTTTGTAGTAGCATAATTTATAATCCTTTGGGTATATACCCAGTAGTGGGATGGCTGGGTCATATGGTACATCTAGTTCTAGATCCTTGAGGAATCGCCATACTGTTTTCCATAATGGTTGAACTAGTTTACAATCCCACCAACAGTGTAAAAGTGTTCCTATTTCTCCACATCCTCTCCAACACCTGTTGTTTCCTGATTTTTTAATGATTGCCATTCTAACTGGTGTGAGATGGTATCTCATTGTGGTTTTGATTTGCATTTCTCTGATGGCCAGTGATGATGAGCATTTTTTCATGTGTCTGTTGGCTGTATGAATGTCTTCTTTTGAGAGATGTCTGTTCATATCCTTTCCCCACTTTTTGATGGGGTTGTTTGTTTTTTTCTTGTATATTTGTTTGAGTTCTTTTAATATATTATAACTTCTTGATTATTATTTTTGTGTATCATATGTTTTTTGATTGAGGTAACCATGAGGCTTACAAATAATATCTCATAAACCTAATTTTAATCTAATGATGACTTGACACTGCATCACAAACTAACAAGCAATGAAAAAACTAATAACAACTCTACATAAACTTTGTCCCTCTATTTTGTAACTTTGATGTTATTTATCTTATTGTACTATGTCATGAAAAATTGTTGTATATTTTCAATCAATTCATGTTTTAGTATTTGCACTCAAGATACGAGTAGTTACATATCACAATTACTGTTGTAAGCTGTTTTTCTGTGTACTTACTATTACACATGAGTTTTGTACCTTCAGATGATTTCTTATTTTCTTGTTGCTCAATAACATTCTTTTCTTTTGTATTGAAGAACTTTCTTTAGCATTTCTGGTAGACATGTCTGAGTTTGATAAATTTCTCTGCTTTTGTTTGTCTGGGAAAGTTTTATTTCTCCTTCATGTTTGAAGGATATTCTTTCTGGATATACTATTCTAAGGTTTTTTTTTTTTTTTTTTTCCTTCAGCATTTGCCACTCTTTCCTGACCTGTGAGATTTTTACTGAAAAATGTGCTACCAGATATAATGGAGAGTCATTGCATATTATTTGATTCTTTTAGCTTGCTGCTTTTAGGATACTTTGTTATACTTGATCTGTGGGAGTTGATTGCTAAATGTCTTTCAGTAGTCTTATTTGGTTTAAATCTGCTTGGTGTTCTTTAACCTTCTTGTAATTAGATATTGATATTTTGCTGTAAGTTTAGAAAACTGTCTCTTATTATCCCTTTGAATAAACTTTCTACCACTCTGTCTCTGCTTCCTTTCTAAGGCAAATAACTCTCAGATTTACCATTTTAAAGCTATATTCCAGATCTTGAAGGTTTTCTGGATCTCTGACTGTGTATTTTCAAATAGCCTTCTTCAAGCTTACTAATTCTTTCTTCTATTTGATCAGTTCTGGTGGTAAGAGACCTTGATGAGTTCTTCAGTATGTCAATGCATGTTTTTAAGTCTACTGCAGCTGAGATGGTACCCAAGCCACATGAAAAAACCTTCCCCCCTTGCCTCTCCTTTCTACTAGCAGAGAAATTTCTCCCCATGGCTACAACTGCCCTAGCCTGTAGTGAGTACTTCCTGGCTATCATCAATGTTCATTCAAGGTCCAAGGGCTCTTCAGTCAGGTTATGGTGAATACTGTCAGGCCTGAGACCCTCAATTCAGGGCAGTGGACTTTCCTCTCACCCAGGGCAGGTCCAGAAATGCCCTTCAAGATTCACGGCCTGGAACTGGAGACCTCAAAAACCTGCTTTGTTTTCTACCTCACTGTGGCCAAGCTGGTACCTAAACTATAAGACAAAGTCCCTTTACTCTTACCTCTCCTTTCTTTCAGACAGAAGGACTCTCCTGTAGGCACCACTGCTGGAAATATACTGGGTCATACGTGAATCTCTGAGTCTAACGCAAGGCCCAAGATGAGTACTGCCTAGTACTGCTGCCGATTATTCAGTGTCCAAGGGCTCTCTAATCAGCAGGTGATAAATCCTGCCAGGACTGGGTCCTTCCCTTTAAGGCATAGGTTCTGTTTTGGCCAGTAGTCTTATTTCTAGAAATAAGAACAGGTATGTGTAGGAATGTCATCTGTAAGCTAGGGCCTGGAATGAAGGCCTCAGGACTCTGCCTGGTGCCCTGTCCTACTGTGTCTGCACTGGTATTCAAGTGACAAAACTAAGTTCTCTTTACTCTTCCCTCTCCTCTCCTCAAGTGGAGGGAAGGAGTCTCCCACCGAAGTATGAGCTGCGCTGCCTGCATTTAGGGGAGGGGTGGCATAAACACTTCCTTGGTCACCCTGGCTGATGTCTCACTGGGTCTTTTGCCTCCATGTCCATGGACTCTGAGTTGCCCAGCACCAGGAGTTACCCAGAAATTGCAGCAATTTTGGCCTAGCCTGCATTTCAAGTTTATTTAAGATCTCATTGTACCTTTTTTTTTTTTTTTTTTTTTTGGTTGGGGGAAGGAGTCTCGCTTTGTCTCCCAGGCTGGAGAGCAGTGGCCCGATCTCAGCTCACTGCAAGCTCCACCTTTCAGGTTCATGCCATTCTCCTGCCTCAGCCTTCCCAGTAGCTGGGACTACAGGTGCCTGCCACTATGCCCGGCTAATTTTTTTTTTTTTTGAATTTTTATTAGAGACGGGATTTCACTGGGTTAGCCAGAATGGTCTCAATTGACCTCATTATACTTTAGCTAATGGTGGTGCTGCTTGCCAGAACTCAGGTTCTGACTGCTAGGATCATGATTCCCTTTTGCTTGGGCTGGCCTGCATGCTCCCTTCTTGGGTACTGAAGAGGTTCTATTTGGTGTTGCTTTCCACTGTGACAGGACAACAATGAGTTCCAATGCAGAATCCCACAACCACTATGCTCCTCTGCAAGCACAAAAATTTTCTTTCAGTTCCACACAGCCACTGCTAGAAAATGGAATAGGAGTGGTGGTGGCTATTTTAGACTCTGGCTATTTTAGAACCCTCTGGTTCCCACTGTTAGCTCTGACATACAAAGAAGAGCAATTACAGGGCTCTTAAAAGATGCAGGTGCTGTCCTCACAAATCTATTGCACAAGGCATTGGTCAAGGGTATATCTTCTGGATCCTCCCAGCTCAGATGATAGGTCTAAAATGCCTAATCTACTCCACAATCCCAATCTCCTTAAGTCTTTGGATCCCTTCCTTTACATTAAACTAAGGGATAGCAGGCATTTCTAGCTTGCCCACATGGGCCATCTTTTAATCCATATTTCTGCTAACCAAGAAAATAAACTATTAGAACCTTTTCTTAATTCCCTCAGCTGCAACATAAACACAGATTTCCTACTTAGTGGGCCCAAATCAATAAATTCAGCCTGATCCAACCAACTTTGTGTTCTTTCCACTATTATCCCACACCCTTAACATCCATTCCCATGCCTGTTCTCCAGATTTATGCTTACATAAATTAGAAAACTCCAGTTCTTTTCGCGTGTAGCATACCTCCTTGTGGGTCACACTCTGAACCTTACCTCTAGGCCCCCACCAGGACTTTAGTCTAGTTATAGGTCTAGAAGCAAACAGAGTTGTTGGGGGTGGCTCCAGAGGAGAATCAACATTATCTTGCCTGGCGACTGCCTCTGTGGAGGCCATAACTGTTGTCTCAGGCAGTGCAGGGTTTATCTCCTCAAACAAATGTGTAAAGGCTGATGGCAGCATGGGTTGGGGAGGGGATGTTGCCACTACTGGGGATGGGGAAGCTGTTTCTTTTAGCAAAAAAGGTTCATCAGAGTTTACGAACTCAGTGTCCCTAACATCATCAGGGTCCTCCCACACGTCCCCATTCCAAGTTGCATGTTCCCATTCTTTTCCAATCAATCACCTCATTTTAACAGGAGACACTTGGCAAGGCTGTGCATGCACCTTTCATTGCATGTCAACCACTCTCATGATAAGAGCTGTGTCTGTTTTTCCACAATTTCAGCTCCTTCTCTCCAGAAGATAAGACTTTCACTCAGGGCAATCTTAGTAGATTTGAGGCTCAGTATCCACTTCTGAATCCAGGAGTTAGAATTTCTGAGTTCTTCATTTTTTTCATAATTTTGTCCACTGAACTTAGGAGCAACCAACCTCCTTCATTATGTTTCTTGGTTCTCTAGATATGGTCAAAGGTATTATATAGAGTCACTAAACTCCTTGCCTCTCATGAGCAGAGAATCAGGAATGTCAAATGCATTTATTTTGCATAACTCTCTAAACAGTTTACATCAAGGACTCTCAGTGTTCTCCATATATTAGAGGTAGGGTCCTTAGCGTTTTTGTGTCTAATCATATTAAGCAGTCAAATCCAGAAATGCCAAAACCAATGAAAGAACTTCATCCTTAATAATCTGCTCCCCTAGAACCACTTCTACTACCAAAATCTGTATTAGTCAGGGTTCACTAGAAGGACAGAACTAATACACACACACACACACAGACACAGATATATACATAGACATATAGATGTAGATATATGTAAAGAGGAATTTATTAAATATTAACTCACATGATCACAAGGTCCCACAATACGCCACCTTCAAGCTGAGGAGCAAGGAGAGCCAGTCTAAGTCTCAAAACTGAAGAACTTGGAGTCCAACATTTGAGGGCCAGAAGCATTCAGCATGGGAGAAAGATGTAGGCTGAGAGTTAGGCCAGCCTCTCTTTTCACATTTTTCTGTCTGCTTTTTATTCTAGCTTTACTGGCAGCTGATTAGATGGTGCCCACCCAGATTGCAGATGGGTCTGCCTGTCCCAGCCCCCTGAATCAAATGTTAATCTCCTTTGGCAACACCCTCACAGACACACCTAGGATCAATACTTTGCATCCTTCAATCCAACCAAGTTGACACTCAGTATTAACCATCACAGTGGGGTAGGGGTTGCTAGGCTTGCTGCTGATAGCGTTGGGACAGAGATGAAATCATAGGTGGTAAAACTGTCCTCCTGCATGCTGAATCACTACTGGGTCAGGCCACAGGAGTGAGGTTGACAGGTCCAAGTGGAACCATCAGGTACAGGTGGAACCATGGGTGTCTGACATGGGTGTCAGATAAAAAATCTGAATACATATCTCAAAAGGCCAATATACAATAGTGGTGTTATCTGCAGGTGTGACTGGCAATTGTTTATGTGTATGCCTTAGCAGAATTTAGATTCTTCTCCTCCCCAGTCTGATGGGCTTTTATTAGGTTTACAAAGGTAGTAGACTTTTGTGGAAGGGCTATTATCATTTAAACTATAACCTAAATGTCTCTCAAAGTTAACTTGCCCCAAAACCCCACGAAAATTTAGGAGAAAGGCAAGATGAGAGGTGGGTTAAATCAGATCTCTTTCACTGCCATAAATTTCTCACTGTTACAATTTTCTTTTGCAAGATTGTTTTATGCTTTTTTATCAGCCCCTTAAAATAGCTTATAGGTGGGATGTTGACCAGGTCTTCACTACCTGCCTGTTTTCTACTGTATTATTTTCATCATTCTAGATATCATTATACCCATTTATGTATTTTTTGAAGTCCCTCAGCTTCTTTGAGCTTTTGGAAAATACATTCATAATTTATTATGTTATAAAAAGTTATTGGTACATTCTAAAACCTATTATAATAACTGGGAAATTTAAATTAAAATTGTATTGCATTCACCTTCATTGAATTCACCTTCATTGCATTGCTTTTCTGTGGTTAAAGGAAGCAATTTATACATGGCATTTTCCAACATCAGTTTCAAGAGAATACATTGATATTTTAAAATATTTAAATTATAAGCAAAATACTGTTGCACAATGCTTCCTAATGTGCATAGAAAATCATATTCATACTTTTAATTATTTTCTTAGCCTATTATATTATAGAAAGATCCTGGAAACAACAACAAAAAACAATGTGGGAGGCAGCAAATTTTAACTCTGAGGATCATTTGTCAAGTCATTGTGTAAAGTACTCTTGAATGTAAATTATTGTCATTGTCAAGTAAATTCAGATAATTTGAATCAAAGATAAAACAATTAAAACAAATTCTTTGTTTGATGAAAGATTTTCTTGTATGGTAGGAATGAGGTGTTCATTCTTTTGCTGTTTGTCATTTAGAGTTTGCTTTCAGCTCCTCTAGCTTGGTCTTAATCCCTTGCCTCAATATGGAAGTTTGCTTCTTCCCAATGGAGCAGGAGAATTTCTCCTGGCTTCTACAGTCTGTCTTCAAGAAGGGTCTAGACTGTATTTAAGAATTCACCTCATAGGCCACATCCACTCAGGATTAATTTATGGTCAATTGATTTGAGATTTTAGTTCTTTCCTCACATTCCTTTCTGCTTTGGCATGTATTATAATATAACCTCACCAAGGGAATGGAATGAAAGTATTCGCAGTCCCACCCACACTCCAGAAGGGAGAGAATGGGGCACCTAAGCAGAGGGTAGAAACCTTGGCAGGATGGCATTTCAGAATTCTCTCTACCACAGATTCCTTGCCTTAAAATTAAATCCACAGTTCATGAAAAATCTCTTTTCTTAGACTCATAGGCCCTTATTAAAGCTAATAGAACCAAAATGACTTAAATATATCCATCAACTGTGTCCTTTTTTTAAAAAAGAAAATGTTAGGAATATCCCTCGGAGCTCTCTATTGGCAACTCTATAGTTTCTAAATTATACTTCCCATTATAATAGTATTTTGATCGTATGTTTTATTGGTAGTTTAGTTCATGAGTCAGAATTTTTTTTTTCATTTTAGTAACCCTCAAAATATATTTAAATGAAAATTTGCATTTAATTTTAAATAATGACCAGAGTCTAAAACCAATTGCCTGCCCTACATAAGGACATCTAGCTTAGTTTCTGCCCTCAAAACAATAAAAATATCATAAATATCATAAAGCAAAACTGGACAGAATGTATGATCATACCAAAATAGTGAAAATATGGCACAGTAGGAACACATTAAATTAAATAAGAATAAAACTTAGAGGGTTGTACATGAATTAAATAAATAAAATATTACTGAAAGTGTTACCTAAAATGATTTATTGGTACCAATTTAGTTAGCTTTTACAATTTTATTAAAATTCTATTATAGACCAGGAAGCACTACAGACTTGACATTTCATTATTGACAAGTCAAATTACATTTTTTTGGATATAATGTAATGTGTCTAGAAATAATAAGGGAAAATATGAGGTCAAGGCAATTATGCATAAAATCTGCCTTAATTATCATGATGGACTAAGTACCACCAGGATTTACTAGATAATTATTTCATTCTCAATTAATTCTTCACATGGGAATGCAATCTGATGTCTTATCTTCCTTATAGAATGCTTCCATAACAAGATTTAAAACTGTGAGAGTGTGTGTGTGTGTGTGTGTGTGTATATGCGTGTTTTGTCCATGATATTGAAATATAAAAGAAAATGCCTGTCCACATTTTAATCCGTATTATACATAATAGTTCACTTGATTACTGATGCTCAAGATTTATTTGAGGACTTCATATTAATTACACAGATTTTTGTGGAACACCAATTATGGTTGATACAGAAGAGATAAAGTGATAAATTCACAGTCATTCCTCACATTAGTCTAGTCCACAAGCTTATCTAAGAAATTATTAGAGAACCTATTAAAGTTGAATTTTACAATTGCATAGTAGTACTGCTCTCACATTCCTTGATGGAAGATAATATAGCAAGAAATGATCAAACTAAGGGCAATCCTGTTCTAGTTTTTTTTTTTTTTTTTTAACCTTGAATGCAAAATTCACACCAATTAACTAAAGACCACAAGTACAAGCACTAATAAGTCTTTTTTTTTTTTTTTTTTTTTGAGACGGAGTCTCGCTCTGTGGCCCAGGCTGGAGTGCAGTGGCTGGATCCTGGCTCACTGCAAGCTCCGTCTCCCGGGTTCATGCCATTCTCCTGCCTCAGCCTCCCGAGTAGCTGGGACTACAGGCGCCCGCCACCTTGCCCAGCTATTTTTTTGTATTTTTTAGTAGAGACGGGGTTTCACCATGTTAGCCAGGATGGTCTTGATCTCCTGACCTTGTGATCCACCCGTCTCGGCCTCCCAAAGTGCTGGGATTACAGGCTTGAGCCACCGCACCCGGCCCACTAATAAGTCTTAAAAGTAAAAATATGGATTATTTTGTATAACTTGTTTTGTTTTTGGTTTTGTTTTTTTGAGACAAGCTCTCACTTTGTTGCTCAGGAGTGCGGTGGCACAATCACGATCACAGCTCACTGCAGCCCTCAGGGCTCCGGTGATTCTCCCACTTCAGCTTCATGTGATATATTCATGCTTGTTTTCACAGGGTTAATGGATGAAGTCTTAAACTCTTAAAATTATAATGCAGGAAGATATCAGAAATATAAAGGACCAACTGTATTTATTAATTGAATGGTCATTAGAAGCTAAGGGATTTATAAGACAATTATTTGCAAGTATAAAGGATCTTTTTGCATAGGATTAAATGTTGACTTTATTTTTTTCACATTTTAAAGATTCATTGAAGAGACTAGTTTTAGATTAATGAAAGAATAAAAGTAGTGCCATATCTTTTGTTTCTCTTTGAAAATTAGGAAGATTTTGGAGTATCTAAGGCTTTAAAAATTTTTTTAAAGCATAGCATAGATATGTCACCTATGTTATGCAAGAGTACAGTGATCAGTCCAATGCCTTACAAAGTTTAGTTTGATGATTTTGTTGCAATAAATTACAACACTTACAATTGTTTAAAAATTATATAGGTAGTTATTAGAGCAAATATACATGATTGTATAATGTAGGGAAGTCACATGAAAGAAACACTCAAAATTGTTATATTTTTGTGAAAGTTACTATTATGTCTTGTCCATTTTGTAGATATACTATTCTTTAAAGTGTGCTTTTCATTCATTCTTTGAGTAGCTAGGCAGAAGCCTTTTCATCCAGGCATGAAAATATGTATGCACATTAATTGCATTTGAAAGTTTTGTGTGTATTTGTGTGTGTGTGTGTGTGTGTGTGTGTGTATTTGATGCAATGTTTTTGAACATCTATTTTTGACAACCTCAGTATGAAGAAATCTGCGTGGGATCTTAGCTGTACTATTTTTGTGAACAAAAACAACAGTGGTGTGTTGTTTCCAAATATTTCTTCCCAGTCGTGAACTGCTTTGTATTTCTGAGATGATAATGTTATGACAGGGGTTGGATGACAAGTAAAAAACGTAAGAAACTTTTTTTTTTCAATTTCCTAATTTAGTTTCACCAAGCATTTGCTCTTTCTTTCTTCAAATATCTGGGCTATAACATGAGTATATTGCCAGTGTATCTGTGATATCACTATATCAACATACAGAAACTCCGTCTCTACTAAAAATACAAATATTAGCTGGGCATGGTGGTGCATGACTGTAATCCCAGCTAGTCAGGAGTCTGAGGCAGGAGAATCACTTGAACCTGGGAGTCGAAGGTTGTGGTGAGCCGAGATAGCGCCATAGAACTCCAGCCTGGGTAATACCAGGGAAACTGCATCGCAAAAAGCAAAACAAAACAAAAGAAAACAAACAAACAAAAAAACAAGGGTCACATCTCAACATTTTGAAATAAAATAAAATAGGCTTATTGTAGTCCTGAGATTTTTTAATCATGTGTTTCAAATAATTGAATCTGTTGGCCATCTCTAACAAGTAGCCTTTCTCTTAAAAATCACAATTCCATTACACATTTTAACAAAAACTATAGATTTGTGGCAATTCAAACATAAGTAAGGATATTAAAAATACTTCACCCTTAATCAGTCTTCTGGGAACATTAAAAACCAGAGGACTTTTTGAGTTCACATGATGGCCTGCCTAGTAGTGACTTCACAAGATTCTTCTGTAAGGAATAAAAATGTTGTCTACATGGGAAGTTTAAATTCAGTTGACATCTATGGAGTTCAAAATAGAACATATTACATAGGCCTGGGCTGTAGGAACTAACTCACACAATCCCCCTTCACTCCTCTATGTGACACCCAGCAGAGTTAGTTGCAGCTGCAGAAATTTCCTTTGGTAATATTCATTTGAGAATATCTCAAAACTATTTTTGATGTTGTAGATTTTAAAGACATAATTCATTATGATAAAATGTCACAAGAAAATTATAAACTCAGAGACAACCATGTGTGTAAGGCTATGAGCATGTTTATTTGAATTTCTAGGTGAACCTCTTTGTAAAGAGCATGCATTTTCCATAGGCTCAGAACCTATTTATACTCCTTTCTTAATGAGAACAAGTTTTCTAATAAGAACAAGTTTTAAAAAATCTTTTAACCTGGAGTATGGGAAGAAAGAAGATTAGAAATTTGTTAATGAACCTTTAAAAAGTTCAGTAAACAACATAGGTAATTACTCTGTTGGGAAATGCTGCTTAATTAAAACACAGTCATTCTAACAGCATACACACCTGCTGCTACCAGGACTTGTTTTTTCCCTAAAATAACTTAATTCCTGAACAAGTTTCTCTCTTAGTTCAATTCTTTGGAGAATCTTCATCTCAATTTACTGCCTTAATCTTGTGTTTTATCTCATAGTATTAATAATTATAGTAGAATACTACAAAGCAAAAAAGATTTTGAAAAGACTGATGTCCCTCTAGCAATTTATAGCCCTGTGTTTCACTTTGGAAGATAGAAAATATTTTCTTCTGAAAACGTTCTAAACACAGCCATAGCAGGTCTGAGATAGTAGCTTTTTTTTTTATTAGGAACTCAAAGCATGACCTCAGAGTTGTAGCCAAAATAAGAGGACTATCATATAAACACTGATCCATCTAAAACAGTATTATCAGGAAATTTTATTCAAAGACTGTTTAAACTATGATTTATTCTGAAAACTGTTGTTACATTTAAAGAGGTTATTTTCCCCGCATATATTCAATATTGTGTCTTATCCATGCCTACAAAAAATAATAAAAATGTTTAATTAAGTAGGTTTAAATTATAATAAAAATAATAGTAATTAATAATATATAGACAGCATTTACTATGTGCCAGGCTCTACAATATGCTAAACGTTTGGCATTGATATGATCACACTGCATGTGTGCATTTTGTTAATCTACCAATAGGATCGAAAACATTGTATTTTTCCACATGAGGTTCAAAATCTCTCCTCCACACTTGGCCGCTTGAAGGCAACCCTACGAGCAATGCTGTTAACAAATATGTTCATTTTTACATTAGAAAAGGAGATTTAACATTTAATATGGTGAAAAACAAATAATGAAACAAAAATGATATCTCCAACAACATGAACAAAAACGGTATCTTCAGATATTTTTGCTGATTTGAAAAATAGCAAGACATATAAGTTGCTAGATACATAGAACATTAATGTTAGAATATTCAAACAGTACTAAGTTGTTCAAAATAAACATCATTATTACAGTATCGTAATGCTGATGTGATTACCATTAATAATGCTGTGAGTGTGTGATTGTATTATGGAATATATATATATATATATTCATAAATATTCATTATTTCATCTATTTGTATCTCTTTTCAAACAGATCTACATCACCCATTTAATGACTGCCTACTATTACATCATAGGCATTATACTCACCAAATTTACTGTGAATTAAATTTATTTAAACTTCAAAATCAATCTAGAAAGTATCATCTTTATTTCCATTCTACAGATGAAGGAATTAAAGCAGAGATTGAATGACTTGTCAAATCTGACTTTGCAAGTAATTAGTGGGGTCTGGTTAAAAATAAGGCAGGCTAACACCAGAGACCATGCTTTTCAACTCTATTCTGTCTTTTAGAAGGTATAAATGACTATAAACCGGTTCATTTACTTTTTGGGGATCAACTGCAAGATTACATCTGAGGACTGTAATAAAATCTAGTTTCATTTCTTAAAAATAGCTACTAAATGCACTGATCATCAGATACATATCATACACACATTGTTTGGTTAAAATGAAAAAACTGATGAGACAAAATCAGACACATATTAAGAACTTTTGGGGGGCTTCGGTTACTCACACCTGTAATCCCCACACTTTGGGAGGCTGATGTGAGCAGATCACTTGAGTCCAGGAGTTCCATACCAGCTTGGGTAACATGGCAAAACCCCATTTCTAAAAATAAATAAATAAATAAATATAATAAAATAAATAAATAAATAAAATATAGCCAGACGTGGTGGCATGCACCCAGGGGTGGATGTTGCAGTGAACCAAGGCAACAGAGTGAGACCCTCATCTAGGAAGGAAGGAAGGAAGGAAGGAAGGAAGGAAGGAAGGAAGGAAGGAAGGAAGGAAGGGAGGGGAAAAGAAAAGAAAGGAAGGAAGGAGAGAGAGAAAGAGAGAGAGAGAAAGAAAGAAAGAAGGGAAGGAAGGAAGGGAGGGAGGGAGAGAGGGAGAAGAAAAGAAATAAATTTTATAAATGTTGTAAGTGCTGTGATAAAGATATGTTAATGGCCCACAAAGAAGCATTATTTAATTTAGGTCTGAATTTCAGAGGGAACTTTCTGGAGGAGATAGCACTTTTGATCAACTTCATAGATAAGTAGGCCATTAAGTGAAGAAGTAGAGAGGGTATAAAGCAAGAGTGAAGGAAATGGACATGCAACTTCATGATGTACAAGCAGCATAGTAGAAGTTTGATGCAAATAAGGCGTATATTTAAAGACAGGAAGAAAGATAAATGAACCTGAATAAATCAGGAATGACTATAAATTATATAGAATGGAATGTTCCTGTTCATCAATAATTGTGTGTTCTTTTATATCTCATCTGCTTTTCCAGGCCAAGGTACTTAAGAGGCTATTCCTACTCCATCCCTATCTTTTTCTGCTATAGCCATTGCTTTACTAATGGCTTCCTCATCTAAGAAGTCGATCAAAATTTCTATCTCCTCCAGAAGGTTCCCTCTGAAATTCAGAGCTAAATTAAATAATGCTACTTTATGTGCATTAGCATATCTTTATCACAGCACTTACCACATTTACAAAATTTATTTCTTTTCATCTTTCTTTCTTTCTTGCTTGCTTTCTTTCCTTTCTTAGATGGGGGTCTCGCTCTGTTTCCTTGGTTCACTGCAACATCCACTCCTAGGGGTGCATGCCACCATGCCTGGCTATATTTTGGTTCTAACTTCGGAGGCCATGTGGTCCAGTTGGCATAACTAAAATAATGATAATCTATCTGACTTACATTGACCTGCGATATGATGTAAATGTTAATTATGCAAAAAAGATAATATTTCAGGGACTGTATGTTGTAGCAGGATAGCCTACCACATGTATTGTCATGATGAATATAAATTAAGACATTACTGTATTATTTTCTTCATTATCCATAAAGTATCTCTGCATCATAGCTGCTGTTTCCAGCTTTCTAAAGCTGTACGAAACCAGTAGCATGACTTAAGTCTTCACTCCCTAGTAAACAAATGTTTAGTATTTCACTGTTCAAGTTTCTATCCTTTTAGGGCTTGTTTTCTGTTGATAAAGCATTAATGGTTTATGCGTGACCCTTCCCAAATGAGGATTTACCCAAACTTTCTGGAAATAGCACCTATCTTAACCAAAAAGGAATGATAATATAGGTGGTGAAATGTCGGAAAGAGAAAATACTAGGATGCTGGAACAGAAGTAGGATACTAGCCATCAAACTGCATGGCTCCTAATCTGCCTACACACCTGCATGATACAGCAGATTACAAGATCACAAGCAAAGAGTGATTATATCTCCCTGGAGGAAGGAAGTAAAGGTTTCATGAAGGAGGTAATGCTTGAACTGAGTTTGAAAATAATTCTTTCCCCAAACAGAAGGGGAAAGTCGTTATAGACAGAAGGAACTATGATAAAGGAGAGCAGTCTGGGGAGATTGTATCAGTTCTGTATAAACAGATTAAAAGGTGACAGTGGAGCTTGAATCAGAAATATAACTGAAGAGAAAATGTGGGGCCAAGTATGATGCCATGTTATAAATATTTTTTAATAGACATTGAAGAATTCTATTTGATTTTATTTATTCTAATAAGTTGGAATAAATTATCCAACTATGTTATATGCACTCCCCTAGGCCTTCAGTATAAAAGACCACAATGTCTCTGCCCTTGAGAAAGCAGAAGCCTCAGCTGTTTCATAAATGTATAAATGCATATGGGTTTTCTAAAATCATCCTTACATCAAGATATAACATAAATGGCCCACACAGTGATGTAGATAATATGCATGTTTTCCCCCACGCAATCTAGGCATGATGTTCATGCTCACACCTAGGCATGAATGATCCAGAGATTGGTAGGACAGCTTGTCTCCATAGGATTATCTTGAGACATCTCTTTTTGCTTTGCCTTCCCCTAGGGAGTTAACTCAGGTGTTAGACTCGGAATCATGGTGGAGATTTGCTTCTAGTTCTCTATTTACATTCCAGTCTGCAGGAAGTAGGAAAGAAAAGAAGGTGAGGGGCAGCAACTGCTTGCATGCATGTAATTTTTAATTCATTACATCTAATTTTAGGAGACTATGAAAAGGAGCCTCCAGCTAGATTTCCATTATCACAGCTAAAAGGCAGGATCTCTTACTGAAAGGAAGAAAATGAATAAACAAATGGGTACTGAGAAAAAAATAGCATATCCTAATACAATGAGTGGATGAAAGAAAAGGAATTGTAAAGAATATCTCACAGATTTTGATGTGGGGGTATTGAGAATGGTAGTTTTCATTCAAATATATATATAGGGAACAACTTAGAAGGAAAAAAAAATTTTTGACACATGAAGTTCAAAATTATTGTGGGATAGTCTGGATATAGGTGTGGTCTTAGTCCACTTAGTTTTACTATCACAGACTATCTAAGGCTGCCCAATTTATAATGAAAGAGGTTTATTTCACTCATAGTTCTGCAGGCTGGGAAGTTCAAGGGCATGGCACTGGCTTCTGGTTATCCTACTGTATGATAACATGGTATAAGGTCAAACGGGAAGTAGACACATTCCAAGGGACCAAATACCAAAGGCATCCTTGTTTTTAAATAACCAGCTCTCATGGAAATTAACCCAGTCCCAGGAGAACTAGAACTCACTCTTGCAAGAACAGCATCAAGGCACCCATAAGGTAGCAGCCCCCATGAACCAAACGCCTTCTATTAGCCCCCACCTCTTAAAGGCACCTCACAACATCATTACATTGGAAATTAAATTTCCACCTGAGTTAGGGCAGAGACAAACCACAGCAAAACTATAGCTGGTGTCAAGAAATCAATTGGACATATTATTTTAAATTTTTTATTATTAAGTTTACCTTGAGATATACATTTGGGAGTCACAAACATAAATGATATTTAATTAAGGATACTTAATCTACTTTTGAAGTAGCTGATATCACATACAAATAAAAGATGTTGAAAGAGAAGAGAAAAAAGTCGAGATAAGGATCCTAGTGAACACAATATAAAAAATAAATTAACATATTCATTTAAAACTGATTGCAATTTTTCCTGCCATCTCCAAGATTACACTTTTTTTCTGTCATCCCTAGATGTTTGCAAAATGAACACTAGGAGAAAGCAAATCTGTATAACACTGATCCCTTTTACTAGCAGAGACTGATGTGTAAAGAAAAAAGTAAACAAAGAAATTTTAGTATATGTGTGCTGCCAGAGATGACAACCAGAGTTAAAAGATATTAATTTAGCAGAAATATTAATTTTTTAGATATGCAAATGTAGAACTAGAACTGAGGCTTAAGATTAAATTTGTCTTTAAAATAAAAAAGAAGAATTAAATGTATGGGAGAAGAGAGCTTAAGGGAGAAAGTATTGAAAAATATAGCAAAAGGCTGGAACTTACGAAGAAATGTTGGTGGCGGTAAATGTCTTAAGATCATGTATTGGGAAATGAAACAAGATTTTAGAACAAGGACATCCAATAATATTCTATTTTAGGCTGGCTCATTTGTTACAATATTAAATCACTTTTGTAAGCCCTTCTACCAATTTAATAAGGTATAGTACACATATTTTTGATATTTGTTATGAGAGGGGTTTGCTGGTAAGATAGCATGGCTAAGAGGCTACATGTCTCGTGTAGGTTGGCACAGAGTAAAGAAAATAGAAATTAAAAAAAACAATGGGTCAATGTCATTGAGATTTCTCTGTAAACATTAAAGAAAATGACAGTAAGGATAAACTTCCCCAAGACTTTGCAGACATTTTAGAAACAGTGACAAATTTCAACATATGATAATTCAACATATCCCTCAATTTTAAAGTCAGGTGATTAACAACCTTAATTATATCCGCAATGTTAGCTCTTCTTTGACATGGAACATATTTATAGGTTCTAAAGACTGGGACGTAGACATCTTTGGGAGACAATTATTGTGCCTATTGAAGAGTCAGAAACCATATTTTATTATAGACAAGTCTTTTAACATCATTTCATAAATATTTTCTGGAATATCACATTTTCATGAGTGAGTCAGTTTGACTAATTCAATGAGTTAGTGAAATTTTTATAAAAGTGAGTGCTAATATTAAAATCATCTTAACAATTAACTTTTCAGAGTCAGCTTCTGATAAGAATTAAATGCTGAAGATCTAGATATTGTGATGGAAGTTGTCTCAAACATAAAAAGATAGCTAAGCAGTGGAAAACAGAAATGCAAAATTTTAAAATTCAGGAGTATTTCATAACCACATTTATGGCTACATGTCACCAAGTTTAGGTAACTAATTTACTCATTGGAAAAGTCACTGAAAATACCTTTAAAATATTAAAAATAGTGTAATGTAGCACAATTTGAGGGCAAAGTATACATTGAAATGACACTTCAAAATATATACTCTTAAAAATATTTTTTGGATGTTTATGTAAAATGATGGTGATAGCTTGATGTTTTTTACCTCTGTGGAATGCATATGAAACCTAAGATAGTGGATATTGCAAATGTAGTATAAGAAAACTCAACACATGCTTATTCTAGATTTCAGATTATTGATGATCTTCACCACAAACTCTAAAGCCTCCTCTGGGCAATAAGAGAGCAGATGTATGTGATATGAGTTTCCTTCCTGGATAACACATTGCTGCAGCTTCCACGTGTAGAAATTGAGCTGAGGGGCGTTCTGCCCAGTGCTGAGATAACAGATAGGGTAGTAGCAGTCATACTGCTATCTGCATAACTAACTCACTTGGTCCTCCCATAGCCAAGCAAAAATATTGAATTTTCCAGCAATGAGAACTCAAAGTTTATTTTGAATTACCTAATCCAGTGGCACAGATTCTATTAATATCATTGGAATCCTCAAAACATTTTACAGTTAGGAACTCAAAGTTAGTGTATTATCCCATTTAAGACACAAGAAAACTAAATGCCAGAAAGATCAAGGAGGCAAAATTACTCAGACAGATGAATTCACACGAGTTGGCCTAAAATCTATGTCCCTCAATTATATGTACTAATAATGAGACAACTATCCTGATGATAAGAACAAAAACATCCATATGAACAAAAGACGATAAAAGACTTGTAGGTAAGTTCACAGGTATATTTCCCTCTCATCTACCTCTAATTTATATTAATCTACCAATATAGTTAAACAAACAAGGAGGGCCAACATACTAATTAAAAACCGTTAAATTAACAAAACTATAATTCTGCATCCAGTAGAATAAACTCTTCAGTGTTTCATGCAGGACTTCTGACATGGAGATATCTAAATTCTATAAGCATGAACTCTGTTTCCAGAGTGTACAATTTTTTATTTGACATGAGTACAGTTATGAACTGGGTCATAATTCAGAAGAGCTGGGAGATATTGTCAATGGGGAACTTGTTTCTGACTGATAGGACATTTGATATGGAAGTATATACATCTTTGCCACAGAAAGTGGTTGCATTCAGCTCCACAGAATAATACTGTTAAAGGATTCCTTATGCAGCCAGGTATAGTGGTTCACACTTATGGTCTTAGCTATCCTAACTACTTGGGAGACTGAGGTGGGAGATTCTCTTCAGCACAGGATTTCGAGGTTGCAGTAAGCTATGACTGGGACATTGCAGTCTAGCCTGGCTAACAGAGTGAGACCCTGTATCAAAAATAAAAATAAAATTAGAAAAATAAAGGAAAAGGATACCTGATGCTGCAATAAGATAATATTCAACTGATTTTCACTATTAACACTTAAAATGAGCTCAGGCTATAAAAATAATGTCTTCTGCTTACTTTTCCAGAACTGTAGGGTACTCTGGCATTTTCACTCTAAATACAATTATATGCATGTATTTTCAGTGTCTATGTTAAAGAGGATTCAAATGTCTTTTCCCAGTATCTTTAGGCAATGAAAGTGATGGCATCAGTCTGTTGTCTATTTAAATGTTTTCTGTAAGCTCTATAACACACACAAGGTACAGATAGATTTCTTTTATTTGGTCTAATTCTTTTTTTATTCACTTGAGTTTATTTGTGTTAATTTTTAATATTTGTAAAAAAGGAATAACATTTGAAAACCAAGATTTCTCATGAATATTTCCTTTTCCTGTAAAACATTTTCTCAGTTACTGATTTCACATTTCTGAACAAGACAAGAGGTAACTACTGTTGGTTTCATTACTGATTATTGGAACTCTGCTTAGCTGCTAAAAATGGTGAGCTCCCAGTTTCTTCATTGTATAGTTACAATTTTTAATTTGTAATTAATAAGTAATCTGGGGAGAGATATTTCGTATCTACGCAAATGTACTTCAGTTCATCAAACTGTAATCCTCTAGATTTAACATTATTGATTTTTTCATGAATCTATTTTTAATATGATGGTAAAACAGTATTTTCCAAGTCCATTATTCCTTTTATGTTTATTAGCTGACATTCTACTATGAGTAAGAACATTCTTTTTAAACTAATTAATTATAGTCAGTATGAATTCATGATTATAATTTTAACCAATGATATTCCATCACCATTATGGATTTTGATACACAACTTTTATTAGATTTACATGGTAGAATTCCTTCCAGATTTTTCTTTCTTCTTTTTCATGTAGATATATAACTGCTTTACCAACTGTTTAAAATCTGGCTTCAATTATTCTCATAAGAATTTCTCACTTGCTCAACTTTGAAATTTGAAGAAAGTAGTTTTAGATTGGCTAACCTATACGAGCTAAATACAATAACCACAATTCAATAACTGTATACATTCTTTTTTTCTTTAAATTGAGAGTATATATCCAAAATCATTTTTTTAATAAAACCAATCACTGGTAGTCAAATGTAACTTTAACACATTATGTATCACTTGACTAACTGAAAGTGAAACCTGGAATAGAGATTATGAAGTAGGTAAAAGAAAAGCTGTTCTAAAAAATAAGAATAAAAAGACTCAGGCTTGGTGCGGTGACTCAGCCTGTAATCCCGGCACTTTGGGAGGCTGAGGCGGGCGGATCACGAGGTCACGAAATCCAGACCATCCTGGCTAACGCGGTGAAACCCCTTCTCTACTAAAAACGCAAAAATAAATTAGCTGGCCGTGGTGGCGGGCGCCTGTAGTCCCAGCTACTAGGGAGGCTGAGGCAGGAGAATGGTGTGAACCCAGGAGGCGGAGCTTGCAGTGAGCTGAGATCGCACCACTGCACTCCAGCCTGGGCGACAGACCGAGACTCTATCTCATAAAATAAAATAA
>NC_045442.1:52997212-53054141 GCF_002776525.5 Piliocolobus tephrosceles | reverse complement strand
AAGATAAGATAAGATAAGATAAGATAAGATAAGATAAGATAAGATAAATACTTATGTTCCTCGTTGGTAAGGAAACAACTTTTGTTTTACTGGTGATTAATCTCTTTCTTCAAAGTTCAGTAGCCCCAGTGAATTGTGTTTGTACGAAAATTAAGGCAGAAATCCCCTCTCTTACCTATTTGTAAAGATAAATGACAGTTTTCTTGATTACATGCTTTGGAATCAATAAACGCTAAAAATATAATTTGTCCCCACTCTTTACAGCAACTGTGGCTACAACTCAGTGCTCTATAGCCTACCATTTGGTCCTTTTGATGCACTTGATAGATGACTTGTTGCTTTCACAAGAACTCTGATTTTCATATTCCAAACAGCGAGTTTTGTGATCTAGAAAGTCACGGAGTTTCTTAGTGTCCTATCAGTCACACTCTGTGCTTGACAATCTTCAGACACAAATTCTCAAGTGGAAAACAGGTATCTGTCACTCAATATTTTATCCCACAGCCTCAGTAACTTGGAGTTTTTATGGTTGGTTATATAAATGGCATGCTGAGCTTAAGCTAATGTGTTTTCCATCACAAATGGCACAGCTGCTTTTTCCTCCTGAATTAAGCACTGAGCAGGTGGTGTTTTCTAACCATTTATGTTCATTCTGCCTGCTGTCAGGAGCAAGAGAGATCAAAGATGTGCTCAGTAGCTCTTGCAGTTGAATGGTCATGAATAGAACAGTGAAGGTCTGCTTTGACTGCAGAAAAATCTCATTTGAAAACCATTGCAACAGAAGTGTGTGAGGTGGGGCTGAGCTCTGTCTTGTCTCATCCAGAAGTAATTTAATGTCATCTAGCCACCATTTGTTTTGGCTCTGGTTATTGCTGAGAATAGTGAATGGGAGCAGGAACTCTTCCCTAGAAGTGATGGAATGTTTTCTCTGGTTAAAAGAACAAAGTTTGTCATCAATAATACAAATAGCTTATCTTTTTTTAAAAAAAAAAAAAACATTCCTTAGAACAGTAAGAAAGGTCCAGAGAAATGGCCAGGATACTTCCACACTCAGAATGTCAGCTAACAGCGTCTCCATTTGTAACTTGGACTTCATGCATAAAGAAAGACAAAGATTTCTCATCCAATCATATCAGCTAAAAAAATTTTTTCTTTGTACCTTCTTTTTCATTTCAAGGGAAAAATAATAAAAAAATAGATATCATACTCAAAGAAAAGTATTGAATACTAGATCTTATGAGATATTTAAAAATATAATTTTGGTGACTAAAATCTCACACTGGTTTGATTTTTGACTTCTAATTTTAGGTTGATGACTATGTATGAAGAAAAACGTAGATGAACGCCACTGTAAATAAAATCAAGTTTCAGAAAGAGATTGATGACTGTGAAATGATCATTGCCTTTCTGATTTTCTCTACTTTTGTTTCTTATATTATGCTATACTAAATGTGTCATTTTAAATTTGTCTTGTTTCTATTAATAAAGATTTTACTGAAGGGAAATGACCATAAGTAAGACAGTCTAGGACACTGGCTGGACCAGCGAGGTGAAAGCAGCACAATCAGAATAGGAATGCAATTGCAGGCCAGGAAAGAGTTAAAGATGCAAACTACAGAAGTAGTACGGAAATCAAGGAAAGTATAAATCCAAAAATGGGAAGGTGATTAGGAAAATGCCAAAGAATGTGGTACAAGAAAGAATAGGTAAAGAACTGTAGGAAGCCAGATGTCTGTGGCACTGCCTAGAGAAAGATCTAACAAAATAAAGCAAGTAGAAGGAGTGGAGAGCAGTGAACTTTTGTATTAGGTCTCATTGATTTATTCTTTCATTTTGTAAAAGGCTATAGTATAATATTTGGCATTTCAAATTTCTAAATTTACATATTTGCAACTATGTAAAAATAAAATTGGAATAGATTTGGCAAAAGGGAGGAGGCTTTTAGGTTTCTATCTTATCTCTACTTTTTCCGCTTATACTAGGAATCCTCACAAAGAGTTACATGTTCCTGAAGGCTGCAGAGTCTTACCTACGTAATTATCCATTTCAGTATTCTTATTTAAATGCTTTTCATTGGTAGAATACTTTAATCTTACAGCCACAGGACAGAAAAGGAAATTTTTAAGAGTGAATGTATGTCACATCTCTTACATAAAACAAGGCCTATTTAAGATTTTTTGGTAAGAGGTCAGGCTGTGAAGTCTGTTAAGAGCTTTATCTCAAAGCTGAGCCACTTAAAAGCTGGTTAATATTAAGCAAGTTAGGACTCAAATTTTTCATCTCTAAATGTAGCCTAATAATACCATATGGTTCATAGAATTGTAAGGGAGAAATGGTTTCTTAGTAGAGCTCGTAGTACAGTGCCTGGACCATAGTACTTTTCTAGCACAATTTAGATATATAATAATGTATTTATCATTACATTATTTTGAATCCTGGAAGCTGAAGGACCTTTAGGAAATTTACATATTATTAGCAAAAGAAATTCGAAGTGGTTTGAGAAGTGTTTTTATACTTTAGACTGGTGGTATCCTTTTTAGTGAATATCCTTTTGAGTTAAAATAATACAATGAGCCGACACCAATCTATATATTTTATTTGTATATTGTACATTGCACTAATTGTACCACTACACTACTGTACCATTGCACTAATATATCTTTGTATATTAACAATACAAATAGAAATTAAGAAGGATGAGATACATATAATTACAGACAAGTGCTTATGAATAAAATTAATGTGGAGGCATTTTTTCATAAAGCAAATTTACCACAGTAACACTTTATGAGATTCAGAGTCTAATTAGTCCTCTTGATTCCCTAAGCACTCTTGTGACTAAAGGAGGTATAGCAAAGGCATATTGAGTAAACTGTTATTGAGCACAATTGACTTGGGGAATGTAGAGACCTTATGAAGAGAACAGAAATATGTCCATGAAGCAGCTTTGGAAATTTTACTTCTAAACTCAGCTCATCACTGAGAAATATTTCCTCATCTTTCTGACTAGTCTATGTTCTTCCTGTTTTAATCAGACCTTAACCATTATCATAGCACATACTTACATTCATTTACCTCCCTTCTAGACAAGACGTTTCTTGAAAAATACTTAATTTTCTTTTGTTTTCTCAGTCCCTGACATACATTCAGCAGATAATAGGTGGTCAGAAATATGTGCACTTGAATATGATATACATATGGACACAAAGACCCGGACCATATTCTAAAATAATTTGTTGAGAATGTCAAACATCCCAAAACCTTTAATGTAATATGCCCAATCATTTCAATTATTTTAAATGTCTACCTTTATTGTTGGACATGAGTAAATAAAACATTTTACTACAGCTATAATTTTATAGTCATTAAATTAACAAGGTAAAGCTGATGATCTTACCGCACAACAGATTTTACAATTTCCAATTAACATATTTTCTAGAGCTAAACCGATAGATAAAATAGAGACAATTTTCTACTTGGGAGTGCAGGCACTTTCCCCTCCATTGTTGTTATAAACATTTTTTGATGCAACATTGACTATGTTAGAAATAAGTCTGAGATTAGACATTCAACTTCATTAAAAATAGGAATGAAGTATTAGAAGAATAAAGTATCAACTGAAAAGCCACTCAGACTTTACCCAAGGGGGGCAATTTATAAAAGAGAAGCTTGCTAAAATGCAAATGATGCTTTCTGACAATGTGAAGGACATATGAGACCTATTCATAAGCAGTTAACTAAGGCATGTTTTATTTATTTTAATTGCTAGCGAGATATCCATTAAATTATAGAGTACAAACTGATGGTTGATAGAGTAAATAGGTCCAAAAGTGATGAAAATGATGTTCATCTAATAGTTCTGAGATAGACTCTGGACCACAAGCAACCAGATGTTTAGGACAAATAGCCTTTCGGGGGCTTCTAACCTTACCTAAAAATAAAATATATAATATGTTGTACACTTTCCAAGTTTCAATGATTTGTTTTCACTATTACTAGAGGAAAGGGTTTAGCAATGTTAATGAGAATATGACATTTCAAAAGGCAATTGTGATATCAACAAAGAATATATAAACATTGTGGATAGCATTTTCCATACATGTAATGCTAAGTCATTTTATATAAGAAATCAGAAAGTTTCTACCATGTATTTTTATTAATTTAGCACCTGTAAGAAATGCCTAAGAGCAGGCGTTCCCAACTACAGAACCACAGGGAATACTGATCCATGACCTCTTAGGAACTGGCTGGGATAGCAGGAGGTGAGCAGCAGGGGGCAAGCAAGTATTTCTGCATGAGCTCCACCTCCTCTCACATCAGCAGTGGCGTTAGGGTCTCATAAAACTACAATCCCTGTAGTCAACTATGCTGCAACGGGTCTGGGTTGCAGGCTCCTTATAAGAATCTAACTAATGCCCGATGATATGAGGTGGAACAGTTTCATCCTAAAGCCATCCCCCACCACCCCAGTCCCTGGAAAAATTGTCTTCCAAAAAACAGGTCCCTGGTGCCAAAAGTTTGGGAAGCACTGCCTAAGAGGATGTGGTAAAGTATTCTTTCAAGAATATAAAATTTAATTAAAGGGGAAAAACTGATGTAACTATATACAGTTCACATTTTGAGAAGACCTGGGTTAGAGAGAGAGAATTAGGAAAGGCTTTCATGAAAAGTAGATTTCTTTTTAAACTTAAGACTAATAAGAATAGAACACAGGTAGGTGGAGAAAAGAAGGAAATTGAAGATAGAATCAAAGGCATTTATAAAGGCAAGAAAGTACAATGAGCTAGCTCTGTTTAGAGATTAATGAGTTTCATCAGCTTGCACTGACCACTTGAAGGATTAGTGATAATTATGAAATGTAGCTTTTGAAAGGGGTTGGATAAGACTACACCATAAGTCTTTAGATGGATGATTCAAATAAAAAAGGAAATTTTCTGAAAGAATGGTTTTAACAATTAATTTTAATGAAAACATACTATGTTAACTTTACATGTTCTGTTATTTCATTCAATCCTCACAGCAACTCTATAAAGTAGATGCTACTATTGTCTCCATTTTTTATAAGAGGAAACAAGCAAGAGGAGGTGAATAGCCCATTGTTACACAGATAATTATATAGTTAGGATTCAAACCTGTACAGTCTGGCTCCAGCACCCATTTTCATAGCTCTTTAGCTATTCTGCCTATCAAGGGAGTTATTTTAGAAATCTGTTTGATTGTAAAAAGAATAAGTCATATTTCAATAAATGAAACCAATTTAAAGCTAAAAGTGAGCCATTTTAATGGAAACAACCTCTGGCAAGAAGAAATGCCATCTCCTTCACTCTTAATTTTCCCAAAGCACCACTGCAAAATTGGTCCGCCTGTTAACATAATGGTAGAATATTCATTCATACTAAGAACTAATTAATTGAAAATAACTTTGGTTGGGTTCAATTAAGCATAAATACAGGGTTCCTGTGTCACGTAGAAATTTTCTTCCAGGTAATACCTATTCTTTCCCAATATTTAGACTAGAAAACATAAGACTGAAGTGATAATGAACTATTGCCTGTACAAGGATAATACTCTAGGACAAAGCCTGAATATGTAAAAAAAATGAAAATAAGAAGTACAAGTTGTGCTCTGGAGAGAGGCTTTTGGTTTTCTACGCCCAAAACATAATATGTTAAAAAAGTAAGTGCCTCCTGACATCTATATGTTAGGAGATGCAATCTCAAAGACATTCTAATGTAATGCAGTATCTAATTCTCATCAGTTGCCATATCATTAAAGGTTTATCTCAAAGCAGTGAATGCATTATTTAAACTAGTAGTTATAAGATTTTAATGGAGATAAAATTTCATTTTCTTTGTGACTAGATCTTGGTTTATTAATTTGGTCTTGTATGCATTTCAAAATATTGTATTGCATTTGGTCTTATCTTTTCATAATGTAGTATCTTGTTAAAGTATTTCTCTTCCTCTGTTTTCAAGACCTTTATGTCTTTATGTCAAGACCCCAAGTAGAATAAGTGTTTTTGTCTTTGCATGAATTTTACCTCATTATCTTAGATTTGAGATTTTTAAAATGTCTCCATATCAAAATCTATATTAGTTTTTCAATGTTGCTATAACAAATTCTGTAAACCTACTAGCTTAAAACAATAGAAATGTATTATCTCACACTTTCTGTAGGTCAGAAGTCCCAGTGGACTCAACTGGATCTTCTGCTTACAATCTAAAAATATTAAAATCTAGGTTTCACAAGGACTACAATCTTTACTGGAGACTGAGGGCAAGAATCAACTTCCAAGCTTATTCAGGTACTTGACCATGTTTATTTCCTTATGACTGAAGGGCAAATGTCCACCTTTCCTTGTTAGCTGTCAGTTGAAGGCTGGTTTTGCTCCTGAACTCTGCCTGCATTCTTAACTTTTCTATGTGTCTTCCTCCATTGATAGTGAGTTGAGAACATGCTTTAATTATTTCAGGCTTCGGCTCCTGTCTCATTTGACTAAAGGGGAAATAGGAAAATATAGTTACAATCATCTAACACAGTAGAATTACTGGACAAAATATTAGTAGGTATATAAGATAAATTAATGATACTATCAATTACATTAATTTAATTGTGATTTATAGAACACAGCATTCAAAATGGCCATTTACACACTTTTTTTTCCAGGTGTATATGAAATGTTCACCAAGACAGACAAATGTAGATGGATTTCAAACTTTTTGGGACAGAGCTAAAGCAGTGTTTGGAAGAGAATGGACAATTCTGTATGGTTATATGAGAATCTAAGAAATAAACTACGTAAACATTAAAAGCTAATCTCCAAGTAATTAGAAGGAAAAATATAATGAGAGTAAGAAGATAAATTGTTAAAAAATAGAAACAAGCAATGCAGAAAGTTGACAAAGACAAAACTTGTTTCTATTTACTAGTCAATAAATGAAAGGATAAGACAAAATTTACCAATATGGGTAATAAAATGAGGATATCACTGCAGATTTTTATAATAGTGCTACAAATGTAACCAATTAGAAGTAGAGAAGTTCTAATGAAATAATATTCTCAAGATGAAATAAAAAGTCTCAATAGCTCTGTATCTATTAAAGCAATTGATCTTACAATAAAAAATTTTCCACATGGGAATCTCCTAGACCAAATAGTTTTAATAGTAAATTTTATCATTTATGAATAGCAGAAATAATACCAATCTTACACAAAGTAATTCTGAAAAGAGAACAGAAAAGAACTCATCTTAACTAGCTTTAAGAGGCTAACATAAGCCATTGGCAAAACCTGACAAAGCATTTTCAAAAAAGCTGCAGACCTAAAGTCTTGAGGCAAACATCATTAAGAATGCAAAATATTCTAAACCATAAACAAATCAAATGCATCAATGTAAAAGAAATCCCTCAAAATAAGTAAATTTTTTCTCAGGAATTTGAGGTTAGTTTAAGATTTTGAAATCAATTAAATGTTTTAAATAGAAAAATTATGAAAATTAAATAACCATCTGAGTAGATATTTAAAATAAATTTGAAAAGAAAAACAGCAATTATTCATTAAGAAGAATCTCAGAAAACATGAAATAGAAGGGAAGAACCTCAGTCAGGTAAGAGATGTCTAGGAAAATGCTATAACTAATCATGTTTAATGGTGAAATAATAATCACTTTCTCTAACATTGTGAACAATGCAAAAATGTTTGGTATTCTGACCTTCATTTAAATTTCACTGGAGAACCTAGCTTGCATAATAGGGCAAGAAAAAATAATAAATGACATAAAGATTAAAAAGCAAAATTTAACCATCTCTATTCTTAAATGGCATGATTATTCATGAAAAAATTTCAGTGAATCCAGAAAAGAAACATAGAACTACTAATTGAATTTAGCAAGGTCAGGAAACACAAGGTCAATATACAAAAATTATTTTTTCTGTATGATGGCAACAAACAATTGAAATTGAAAAATTTTTAAATTCCACTTGAAAAAACAAAACAACATAAAGCTGAAATTCTGCAAGTGTGGAAATACATTGGAAAATTCAAAAGAGACATAGAAACTCAAAAATCCGCAGGTATGCTATGAGCATGTTTGTGTGTGTGTGTGTTAACCTTTTCCTTAAGTAATGCTGATTACTGTTGGTCTCTGTTTAAAGGTATCCACCTTTTGGTTTTTCCATTTTCATCAGGGTTATCTAGAGTTCCACTCAAAGACCACCCATCAGCTGAATCATAGTGCTCCACCCAGTTTTTATCACAATTTTATAAATCTGAAAAAACACCTCAAAGACATTAGAACAAAAAGTTTTCCATTTCTGTTCTAAGGACTGTTTGAGTGCCTTGGAGCAAGTGCAGCTACTCATCCTTTACATTCTTTATAAAGGTAACAATCTCTAGCTATTTCCAAGTTGGAAGCATGTCAGAGCCAAGACTAGCTAAGGAATTTAGTCAGAAGACTGGCTCCCAAAATCCAAGGTCTTTCCCAACAAGTTAATAGGTAGTTAACAGTAAATTTCCCCGGTACTCATTTGATGAAGTAGTGCTAAATAAATTGGATTCTATTCAAATGTGTGAGAAGGGAATGGTATTTCGTCTGATTTGCAATTCATCTGATCAATCATCTAAGTAAATAGCAAACTGATTAATACCTCTGAACAAGACGAGTTTTGCCTTCTTCCTATAATTTCTCTAGAATTTCTATTTTTATATTAAAAAAGACAATATGCAAGAAAATAATGAAAATATATAAGGTAATTGTTCTCCCTCCAACTTTTAAAGAAATATAATTATGAAATAATTATATAACTGTATACTTACGTATATATTTACATATTATATTATATTGGGCTGTTTCAATACGTTGCTGCTGTATAGAATTAATAATAGCAAAATATTTAAAAAGTTGATCCCAATGCAGAAGGTAATGAATGTCAGCATCTATTTTATAACTACTAATTTAAAATAGAAATGACAGGTGAGAGCTCTGATTATTTTGTTTATTTAAAAAAAAGCACTGCCCGCCATTTGCTGGGTACATACAATAAGAGAAGAGCATTGATTAATTACAATACTAAGCAAAGATTTCTCTGACAATATTTTATAAAGAGAGATAAAAAGAGAAATAAAATTTATAACCCTAAATAAGCTTAAGCACATTAGTTTGGGTAAAAACAAGTAATATTATTTTAGTATCTGGTATTAGTTTTCTATTCTTGTATTATAAATTACCATAAATTTAGCACTTTTAAACAACACTCATTTATTGTCCCTCAATAATTGTTTAATTTTTATTTTAATTTTTATGGGTATTCAGTAGGTGCACGTGAGATGTTTTCATATAGGTATGCAAAGGATAATGCATGCAATTCCATCACGGAGCATGGGGTGTACAACTCCTCAAGAGTTTATCCTTTGTACTACAATCCAATTATACTCTTTTAGTTATTTTTAAATGCAGAATTAAATTATTATTGACTATAATCACCCCCTTTCTGACTATTTTCTTTTGTATTAACCATTCCCACTCTTCCCTCCCACTCCCTTTCCCAGCCTCCACTAACAGTCATTCTATTCTCTATCTCCATAAGTTCAATAATTTTAAGTTTTTGCTACCACAAATAAGTGAGAACATGTAATGTTTGTCTTTTTGTGCCTTGCCTGTTTCACTTAACATAATGATCTCCAGTTCCGTTCATGTTGTTGTGAATGACAGCGTCTCATTCTGATTTATGGCTGAAAAATATTCCACTGTGTATATGTACCACATTTTCTGTATCCATTTATCTGTTGATGGACACTTAGGTTGTTTCCAAATCTTGGCTATTGTGACCAGTACTGCAGCAACCAAGAGACTGCAGACATCTCTTTGATAGACGGAGTTCCCTTCTTTTGGATATATACTCCGCAGTGGGATTGCTGGATCATATGGTAGCTCTATTTTTATTTTTTTGAGGAATCTCCAAACTCTTCTTCATAGTGACTATACTAACTTACTGTAAAGGTAAACTGAGCCTGGAACCGAACCGGGAACGAAGACACAAGGCAAATGGCAGTGAGAATAGCCTTTTATTAGGGCTTGCGGGCGAGGTTCCTGGGTCCAAAGGCATGGGCAGAGGAAGTCGCGCTGAGGGAGGAGGGTAGGGGCATTTTATAGCCTGAGAGGTAGGGAAGCTGGTTGTGCAAACAGGGCCTGGGAGTCTTGAAACTACTAGGGCAGGAGTTGAGTAAGGGTCATGAGGAAGAAGTCTTTGGAAACTGCCAACCGAAACTGCTGTTTTCACACTTTGTGGAAAGCAGTTGAGCTGCAGGTCAGCGGGGAGTGTGGTTGCCCAGCCGGAACTCTGACGCATGTAAGTCTGCGGGTGTGTACAAGGGTGAAGGGAGTCTTTAACAAAAGTCCTGTTACGCTGGGTAACGCCACCATGCTGGGTCTAGATTCCTGCTTAACACTTACATTTAACCAACAGTATACAAAGTATCCCTTTTCTCCACATCTTTGTCAGTATTTGTTATTGCCTGTTTTTTGGATATAAGCCATTTTAACTGGGGTGAGATGATAATTACAGTTTTGATTTGCATTTCTCTGATGACCAGCGATGTTGAGCACCTTTTGCTATGTCTATTTGCTATTTGTATGTATTCTTTTGAGAAATGTCAATGTTGATTTTTTGCCCACTTGTTAATCGTTATTAGATTTTTTTTTCCTATGTCATTGTTTGAACTCCTTATGTATTCTAGTTATCCATCCCTTGTTATATGGATAGTTTGCACATATTCTCTTCCATTCTGTGGGTTGTTGCTTCACTTTCCTGATTGTATCATTTTCTGTGTAGAAACTTTATAACTTGATGTGGTCCTATTTATCCATTTTTGCTTTGGTTGCTTGTGCTTGTTATTACTCAAGATATTTTTGCCTAGAATGATATCCCGAAAAGTTTCCCCAATATTTTTGTAGTAGTTTTATAGTTTAAATGTGCAGCCTGTGGAAACATGAGCCAACTAAACATCTTTTCTTTATAAATTACCCAGTCTCAGGTATTTCTTTATAGCAGTGTGAGAACGGACTAATAAATTGGGGTGTCAGCATTTCGCCCAGATTGATCTTGAATTCCTGTGCTCAAGAAATTTGCCCTCCTCAGCTCCCCAAAGTGCTGGGATTATAGGCATCCCCAGCCTTAACCTCTCTCGATTTTCCTCTTTTATGTCTGCCTCTTACCTCTAGCAACCTTTCTCAGCCAAATCATTTAGTTATTTATTACAGAGCTAAGGAGACATCATGTGACAGAACTGTGGTAGGTAGTGATTCTGGCCAATTAGACAAAACAATTCCCAAACCTATGATTTCTTTACTTGCTTCCAGGGTAAGGGGTGAGAAAACACATATCTTCACAGTTGCTTGGGCAGGTAGGACTAGTCATGTGATACAATTCTTTTTAAGGACATTTGAAGTCCTTAAGTTGGCTGAAAGGCTTTTGGAGAAGAATACCCTCTCTCTCTGATAAGCAGAAAAGTTTCTCCACCCTTTACATTCCACCTCTATAACCAGGCTTCTGGTTTTCTGCCTCTGATTGCAGTTCTCATACTGTAAATCTCTGTAAAAAATTTGGGACCGTGAGGAGAAAAGTATGAAGACATTTAAGAAATAAGCATAGCAGAGCACAAGGATGGAAAGGGACCAGGTCCTTCATGATACTGGGAGACAGCCAGACTCAAGCCAAATGCTTACACAGTTCTTTTAATTGTAACATCTAGCCTTTATGGGGAATGGGTTTAGTTTCATTCAACAGAGAAATAAGCACCTAACATGGTGCTTTTCATCGTTTAATTTTAGTACATTCCTCACTCTGTTGGACAGAAAATTACCCAAGAAACCTGAGTTTGTTGGTGTGAGATGCCAATGCAGTTTCACATTTTACCAGGAACTATTCTTTGCTTCCCTCCTGCAAGCTCAGGTCCCCTAGTCTGGGCCACAAAATAGTTTCATATTATAGAAGTTTTCTCTCTGGGATTTTTTCTCTGTTATTTTTCAATCTTAACTGTCTTACAGCAGACTTGTCAGTATATGTCTAAGTGTTTAGCATAAAGTTTTAAGTTCTTTCTCTTGAAATCATATGTCCCAAGTGAATGGTGCCATGTGATTATATGCCTGTTGATTTTCCTGATGATGTTTGATAGCGAACGAGGCTATTTTCTGTTTAGAATATAATTTTTTGGCAATATCAACAAATTGCAAATGTCATAATTTCAAAGTGATTGCCCCACAAAGATGAGCATTTACAATATTTTACTCAGTGTTTTCCTCGAGTGACATCTAATTGACTAGGAAGAACACAATTTTTGTCTGCATTTACAAGTGGATTGTTTTCTAAAATGAGTGCTTGCATTGCCAGAACCTTAAATTAAATAGGGTAATATAGTCCAAACATTTAAAAGATACTAACCAAACATGTAGTTATTGGTCAAGATGATCTTTTTAACATAGTCTGATCAAAACAGAAACAAATAGTCCAAATTATTAAGAAAAAAGAATTGTCTTGTAATTTTATTATATTAAAAATTGATGAAGTTATCAGAAACCTAGCCATCCCAATAACAGAAAAGTAGCATCAGGAGAGGGCATTATATTTTCAAATTTGGTGGAATTTAGGATATGTAATTGCCATATATTTCTTTGAAAGCTACATTTACAAATTACATTCCTCCAGTTTTCTTTCCAAATGCTTTTTGACATCCTCTTTTGGTCTATGTAGAAAGATTGATCTTGAACTATTACCTTTTCGAGCAGAGAATTATTTGAAGTACTTCAGACTATCCTAAGAATGCATAGAGCAGTCTTTGGTACTGAAGAAAGTTACATGTCAAAATCTTTTCATAGACCATTATGAAAAGCAACTGAGGAAGGTTGCATATAACGCTTAGGCATTGTAAAATGTAATAATTCTAGAAAACTATAAAATGTAATAATTCTAGAAAACTTAATTTACATATTTGAACAATGAACTTAAAATTATCAGTATTTTCTTAAATACATGAGGAAATCCCTGCTTCCTGTGTAGGCAGTAAGACATAAACACACATGAAAATAACAAAAACATTCTTTAGAAATCAATTATAAAAATAACCAGAAGAGCATAGGTATGGCTTATATTTTCTTATTTTAAAGCAAAACTTAAAAGAGACGTTCACTGAATGCTGAATATGTAGGCAGTTTTGTTTAAAGCAGACAAGGTAGAAAGGAAACCAACATATTTGGGCAGTAGCCTAGAGTTGTAGTTAAACTTGTGGATTTCAGACTAAAAGAAGGCTGTTTTGAATCCTATCATTAGCTGTAGAGCCCTGGGCAAATTTCTAAACTTCTATAAATTTCAGTTGCCTTATCTGAGATACATGGAAATGATAATGGTGTTTCTTGCATAATGTCATTGCAATGATTGAGCTATAAGGTTTAGTACAGTTTCTGGTAAGTGCATATAATTCTGAGAGCACTTCTTCATGCCTGTATTATCTCATTTAAACTGCACAGTAGCCCTGTGAAAAATCTTGTATTTAGAATACATTACCTGATGAAGAAAATATGTTTTCCCAATAGAGTCATAAATATGCTTCAGATAGTTTGTCAGTAAGAAAATGCTCTAAATTTACTTTCCTTTATGATGTTGTGTCATTTGATTTCATCATTCATAAAATCTTTTTGTGGACAATAACAAATGTTTATTTAGTGTATGAAAGAAAAATAAAACCCCAGGACCCCAAATTCACTAAGTCAAAGGGAAAGTTAGGTTTTGGAACTGAGTCACACACAAAAAGTTACCTTCCTTTTGTTTTCAAACAGATAACTGTAATTTCACATGCTTACTTCATCTTATGTAACATGTAGATTTAGTGGGCATAAGATGAATGCATAATTGACCTCTCTCCTCACTCTTTTCTTTCTACATGTAAAATGTAGATTCACTGAGTGCTAATCAGAGCCTCTCAAGAATGTAACCACTTACCTCATTGCCTACCCACTCTCCCTTTATTTTTTTCTTTTCTCCTTCCCATCCTGCTCATTCTGTCCCCTTTAAATATTAAAGTTCTCAAAATTCTATATGAAAAAAGCACAGGACACAGATCCTACTGGGACTTGTGCTTCTTTTTCCCAGATGTCTCCTCAACTTTGTCAAAATAAACTTCAAAATAAACTTCTAAATTCAGATATGTTGTAGTCAACTTTTGGTTTACATTTTTGTAATCACAGAGGGATTCTTTAAATGGAATTTTGCTCTTGGCCTGCAGCAGCCCTCCTATTGGGGCTGGTACTAGCAGAAGCTCTTAATTACTCTGACTGATTGGATGACTTGCTGAAGACTATGAGCATCCCCTTCCAGAGATCCTTAATCTCCCAAATATTTTGGTTGAGATCTGAGGTTTATTCTGCCACATAACTCCTTTTCAGGGAGTTTCCTACTTCTGCGAAGGTGGAGAGTAAGTCGTCAGCAGAGGCTCTATTCTATGGGTAAGGAGCTTGTTTGGGATTTTGTTTTGGGATTTGATAGCTTAAGATAAAGGTTTATTGTTAGTTTTCTACAACTTTTCCTCATGCTCCAAGATCTCAACTATATGTAAATTGTGCTATAACTTTTTTTTCTTTTCTGTTTTTTTTTTGTTTGTTTGTTCCAGTTCATCTTCCATTATATTTGACCAATTTTGGTCCATCTTCCATTAGATTTGACTGAAACCCCTGCAGCTGCAAAAAGTCTAATTCCAGCTTGTTATACACTTTCCCTTTTTAACTTCAGAAAAAACTGACAGGCATTAACATCGAAATAGAGATTATAAGACTGACAAAATTGACTGTTTGTGGTAATAAGATACCAGGTTTTAACCTCACTCTGTTATAGCATCGCATGACAGATAGCAGATCCTGAGGGAAATACAAATATTTTACCCCAAAATATATACTTTAACCTATTCTGAACTGGCTCTGAAAAGTTTTCTCTTGTGGGGGAAATTTGCATCTGTAGAGAATTTTCATTAATTCAGCAAGGCCTTACATTTCTGGGTCTTTCCAAGATCTAGGGGAGACTAAATGAGAGTCTGACACTTTTAAGATCTAAAAAGAGATGTTTACCATCTATTCTCTTTCAAGGCTACATCCTGGAAACTTCATTTACATAACAAAAACCTTGGCCTCCACAATCTCCCATCTTACCTCAAGCATTTCTTTCTACTGACTTCAAGTCTTTAGACAAAGTTTATCTCTTTCAACTAATTGCCACTCAGAAAATCTTTGAATCCACCTATAACCTGTAAGCACTAACCCCCCTGCCCCCACCACCCACTTCTCCACTACTTCAAGGAATCCTGCCTCTTCAGACTGAACCAGTGAACACCTTGCATGTATAGATTTATGATTTTGAAATATCCATATTTCAGGATATTACATTTTAGGAAGGAAAGCAGATTAAATGCAAATAAATGAATAAACAAAATTATTTTATGTTCATTTGCTTACAAATTTACTACATAGCACATATTATATAAATGCATATGTTTGATAATATGTTTCAAGAATTTGTATTTGATAGAGGAAGACAAAGGCAGCAACAAAGACAGAGGAAAGTTCTATATAAGAAAATAAATGAGGATAGAGTCACAGAAATTCAACTTCACATAAGCTAATTGTCAGAAAATCACTTTCTTAAGATGTGACAATTAATCCCTGATTTCAAGACTTCTAAAGATACAGTAATCAAGATGTGTGGTACTGAATAACTATAGGCAAATAAATTAATTGAACAGACAAACCAACATATATATGGACAGTTCAATTTCAACAAAGTGAAAAGGCAATTTAATGGATAAAAGATAACCTTTCTATGCAGTCATTATAAGTTCCATTGAATGAATGAAGAACCTGAGATTTGTCCATATTATCATAGTTGGTAAGTGATGTTGTCAGACCAGTTTAACATTTATTTCTTTGTACCATTCCAGAGGAGAAGAGGAGAGTAAAAGTGAAGGAGAAAGAGGCAAAACAACTGACTAGACCACATGCTGAAAAAGTTGTAGCTCTCATTTACTTTTCAGAGAATATAAAACGTTACAACTGCTTTGGTTAACAGTTTGGCAATTTCTTTAAAAGTTAAACATATACACACACACACACACACACATATATATATATAAACATATATATATAATCATATAATCTAGCCATTACACTCATCAGTATTCACCCCCATCCTCAAATAAAACCACAAAGATGTGAATGCCCATAACAACTTTATGTGTAATAACTGAAAACTATAAACAACTCAAACACCCATCAAGAATGAATAATTAAACAAATTGTTTATAGTGAGAAATTGCAAAAATATTATCAATTAAAAGGACTGAGCTACTGATAGCAGCAACAATGTACACAAATCTAGAAATAATTATGCTGAGGAAGAGAAGCCAGGAAAATATAATATGTATTACATTGTCTCATATATATTAAAGCATAGAGAATGCAAAGTAATCTATAGTGACAGAAAACAAATCAGTGACAATGAGAGTAAGGGGTAAGAGGAAGGGATTAAAATGGGGCATGAGTAAAATTTGGGGAGTGATAAGTATATTTATTATCTTGACTGGTGATGGTTTTACAGATAAATATGGTGAAAATTTGCAGATTGTACATTTTAATAAGTATAGTTTATGAAATGTCAATTATATATCAATAAATACTAAAATGATATAATAATGAGAATAATCTAGATAAGTAAAACATTTTTAAAAAAATTATAGTGAGATTTGTTCTCTAGCCATTGTAGTTAATCAGTGTTACTGAAGACTAACCACATATAAAACCTTGCTCCCTTATTTACAGAAAGTTTCTCCAGTACAGTTTGTACACAATCTATTCATGTGAGCTAATGCTTTAAAAATTAACATATTAATTTTCCTATATTATATAAACAGCGTTTTTTCCTAATAAATTAATCATCACATTTTCTTTATAGCTTTTTTTGTGGATAAAATTTAATCAACCCGTATCATTTTTGAGTGTAATCTTTCCCTGGTGAACATTAAATCTAATAATTTGTTATTTGAATTTAAAGTAATTATTTTAATATGGGCTCTTTCCTAAGCACTTTGAAAATTAGTCCTCTAAAGACTTTTGCTGTATATAACTTTCTCTCTTGTGTTTCGTATAATTATTATATAGTAGTATAATTTAAAGGGGAAATGTGCAATAAACCCATATGCCTTATTATTAAAAATAGGTACTATAAGTTTTACTCCTATGCCAATTGGATGGAAGATCAAGAGTTGTAATGATTGGGAGGCTGAGGCAAGAGAATGGCATGAACCCAGGGGACAGAGCTTTCAGTGAGCCGAGATGGCACCACTGCACTCCAGACTTGGACAACAGAGCAAGACTCCATCTCAAAAAATTAAAAAATAATAAAATAAAATAAAGAGTTGTGATGATCACTTTCAATTTTTAGTTTTACCGAAGATAACAGAAACAGTCCAGATTGGTCAAACTTTGACATTTATGAAAACATTTAGAGACACAAAAACATACAAGCAATTTTTGGTCATTAAGACCATGGTGGGCTCTGGAATAAGAAATTGATATTTAAATTCTTCCTATTTATTGTTACATTTAAGGCTTTGGTTAAATGTTTATTTGTAAATAGATCAAAAGCACTTTCACATATTTTATTTCTTTAAATAATTTATGTCATTCAATTTTTGCCCAAAGAGATAATAAATCAGAGTAGACAATGAAGAAAAACTACTTTTTTCTCTTTTTTCCTTAGCAGCATTTTGGAGAAAAAAAACGGAGACAAAAATTGTATGGTAATATACAACGTAAGTGTAACATCTATGAAATAATACTATTTCCTCTAAAAACATTTTTATTGAAGTAATTCTCTTATGTTTAAGTTTGAGGAATAGATTTCTGATGTTTCTGCAGATGTAAAATATGTTTCTGAGCTAAAAATACATTTTTGAGCAGTTGCACAAAAGCAACTGAAAGAAATTGCTACATATATAATAATGAAATGATTTTAATTTTTTGTCTATTCTGATTAGTTAGCAGGTAGTTTCATTATTTAACAATCTAGGTGGTAAATATTTGGTATTCTTTGCTTCTCTTATCAGGAAAAAATGGTTTATAGCAAATAATCTGAATAACAACATATGTTAATTCCACGTGCCTTGATTTATATTTTAATTAATTCTGAATCCCAGATTTTAGGGAATGAAAAATTCTCATTTTATAACTTCTTTGCTGAAAGAGAGAAGTCATATACATTTCGTTTTCCATTTTCTATAGCAAAACGAAGACATTTAAAAAAGAAAACATTTTAAAAGTTGATAACCCCTTACTAGCTGCTTGAGCATGAGTAAAATTCTTAACACTAAAACTCATTTTTAATAGCAGTAATTATAGGTAATAAAGCACATTCCTCTAAGGTTTGTTAAATGAAAAAGTTGAGATAAGCCCATAAAGTACTCAGAATACCTTACAGAAAACAGTTAGCAACAAATAATGGTTATTATTATTTTATTATATTATATATTGTCCACTTAGTTGAAGATTTTCAGGAGAATTTCTACTAATTTTCTTACCATATATAGAAATTGTTCTCCTAAGCAATCTGTGTATTTTTATCATAATGCCTGTGAATTATATAAAAATGCCATGTGCATCACTACTAGAAATCTTGGAGCCAGGTTGATGCCTCCAGCCCTGAAACATATTTGTATACATTGAGATAAGCTAGTTTATTTTACAATAGCAAGAACATCTATGTTGCAGTGGCTTAGAGACAGTAGTTTATTTCTTGCTCCTACAAACACCACTACAGGCTCTCTACAGAAGCTGTAAGTTATGAGTTAGTTGTTCCAACATTTCAAGCTACTTTGATGTTACGGTTTCATTTTGGACTGGAGCCGACCTGTACTAACTGGCAGACCTATTGTTGATATCTCTTCCCAACTTCACGCTCAGTAACATAATTTTGATATACCACTAGAAGTCATGAAATCAGCAAATGCTATCAAGATTTTCTTTTTGCCTTGTTTCAGAAATAGTTGTTAAATATTTATCGGGCAACTTCATCAATAAACCCTTTCATGAGCTCCCATGCAAAGTAAGAAGATGGAAATTTATACATCCGCTTTTAAATCCTTGCAAGTTGAATAGAAATGATGCAAAGTAAGTAGATAGCATTATGGAGGCACGGTTTGAAATAAGGTGAATAAAGGCCTTTCTATAAACTGTGTTCTGTTTTTAAGTGAGGAAGCAAGCCATGTGGCTGACAAGGAAAGAGAAAATGCAAAGGCTTGGGGTGTGTTTAAGAAATGAAAAGTCAGTGTGGTTAGAGTGGAAAGAATGACTTGGAGGGTGGTGAGAGATGAACACAGAGAGTAGCCAAGAGCCAGGGCATATAGGGCCCTGTTAGTCAAACTAAGAAATTTGGAATTTAAGTGAGATAATAATTTATTTGACAGTATCGAGAAGGGGAATGACATTACAAGAGTTAAAATTTTAACAGAGTCACTTATAACTGTCCTTTTAAAGAATGACATCTTTGTTTCTGAATGGAACAATGGGAGGACAGTAAGTGTAATTTACTGATCAAAAAGCACAGGAGTAAAAGCAAGCTTAGGAGGAAAGAACTGCAGGGAATTCACAAGCTCAGGTCTTTGTAACTGACTAGGGTTTGAGTATTGTACAGAAATAAAAGCCAGATATATTTAGGTATTATACTTGTATATTTTGGTCTGTTTTAAATTGAGGAATATGCTGTGATGAGAACAAAAACTGGGCATATGTTACACATTTGTACAAGGGGTAAGATTTGTATGCAGTATATTTAAGACAGTTTTTCACAATGACCTTCACAGAAAAAGGAAAAGATTGTAACCAATAAGCTTGGAAACTCAGTGACTCTGAGGCCATTCAATCAGGAAAATAGACTATTTCAGATATGTCCCTGAATAAGTATGCAGAATAATTCATGCTGTTAAAGAATGTATCCATGCCTGAAGTTCGGTTTTTGCTCTTACTAGTATGATTTTCCTGAACCTTCTTTTCCTTTTATTAAAAAAAATATAGTTTTCATTTATCTGAAATTTATTTCTGAAATTCTTACGAAACTTTATCTAAAAACCATTTTATCAATTCAGAGTATTAATGGAAAACAGTCTAGTTTCTCCTTTGCCAAAACACTATATCATTTGTGTTTTCATTCTCCTCCACAATCATTACATGCTTTTGATGCTTTGGTGATCGAGTTACTTACCTGATTGTCATAAATTGTCTGCTATTTCCCCAGACACTTTTGGGAATATTCCCATGGTTTTTATTTGCGATATTTAGATATGATTGTCAGTTTAAATATTATGTTCTAAAGACACACACTTTAATTGAATACAATTTTGAATGATGATTTCAGTTTCAAACTTTTGTGTCCAAAAGTAAACTGATAACACTTCTATCCCACATTCACACAGTTTCTCCAATTTAGAAACAAAATGTAGAAAGTGACTGGCTATGATTTTTAAAACCCGAAGTTTCAGTTCTCTTTGAGGTGAAAGGTGATAAAAAAACTCCTTCACTAGGATACAACTCAGCCTCTCTTCTCTGTAAATAGAGTTAGGAATCTAACAGGGCTGTCTCTGTAAGGAGGTCAAGGCCCTACTTGTCATTTTTCATAGTGGGGAAACTTGTGTGACGATCGTTTGATTTTGTTGGAGGCTCATGTTAACGTTTTAGTTTTGTCCATCATACTTGCTATTTGATTCAAAGACTTTTTTCTCTATGATTCTCTATTTTGAAATATAAGTTAAAATGGATAATGGCTATTGGATTTTTAAAATTTTTAAATGTGAAAATAATTACAGAGATAATAATATAAACAGATTAATTAATAAATTTCAAGTACTGTATTATTCCTGAAATCAACCCTATGAAATGGTTACTATTTTTTTACCATATTATAGATGACATGATGTAGGCATAAAATTAAATTTGCTATATTAGCAGATTATGGAGACGGTACATTGAGGAGTCCTAATCTGAACTCAGAAAACTTGATGACAAAACTCATTATTACCCATTAGCATGTACTTCTTTACTCTATACTACAGAGAGACGTACGACAGAGATAAAAAACTGACACACAGTGTTTGGTTGGTTCCATATCTCAGATACTATGAATAATGCTACAATGAAAATAAAAGTATAGGTATCTCACATGACATAGTAATATTGTCACAGGATCCTTAGGAAGTTGGTTTTCCAGCTCTAAACTTCTATGGCCAGTGACACCTTTGTCCAAGTTTTGTTCCACTGACTGGGCCTGGCAGGCTGTGCTCAGCTAGCACTACCAGCCTGGACACCAAGCCTGCCAAGGGAAAGCCAGGTGCAGAGAGGCAAGGAGTCCATGAGCAAGTGAGTGCAGGGTGTTGCTTCTGCTTCTGGTGGGGTGGGCAGGTCTACATTCTAACAGAAGCGCTGACTCTGTGCAAGCCTGTTGCTGAGTCTGATGCACCACAATTGGCTCCCACTCTGGGTACCCATGTCTGGATGAGAGGCATGTGGTGGTGCCTGGAAGCTTGCAGATGCCAGAAACCACAGAACATCAAAGAAGATGTCACAGATGTGGGTTGGGGAGTCCCTATGTCTGGGCTCCCCAAAGGGCCACAGCTCTTTTCTCCTTCTTGTCACCCATAATGTGGCTAGTGGGAAGTGTGTTTCAGCCCTGTTTGTGTTACAGTTCTTTCAGTCTCACGATTTGGTGTGTCCCAAGTTCTTGTCCCTTGTCCAGGAAGAATGAGGTATGTGGACAACTGGAGGGTGAGCAAGGCAGAGAGGTACTTTATTGAGTAACAGTACAGTTCTCGGAAGACCTGAAGTGGGTAGCTCCTTTCAGCAGGCAGGTTATCCTGATGAGTGCCACTCTCAGCAGGGAGGATGCCCAGAGTGGGTAGCTCCTATATGCAGGCAGGTCATCCCAATGAGTGTGCATTCCTCAGAGGAGAGGAGACTTGGAGTGGGTAGCTATTATCTGCAGGCAAGTCATCCTGGGTCTGTGCTGCTGTCAGCTGAGAGGAGACTCAGCGTGGGTAGCTCCTATCCACAGGCAGTTAGACCGGATGCCTGCCCAAGTCTGGCTGAGTCCTCTGTTTTTATGGGATGAGAAGGAAGGGAGTGCATGTTGATTGGTTCATGGGTGGCCATGTATGGGCCCAGAAAAAGCACCATAAGTTCTCACTCTTGTTGGGGAACTCTACCCAGAACTGACAGCCTGGCCCTCTGGCTTCAGGCCATCCCTGGCTTGAAGGTAGGCCTTCACCAGGGACCCACTCCTTTCTGCCCAGGAGACTGTCTGCCTCCTGCTGCCATATATATGCCATCCACGACTCCCAGGTTGTTCATGTTGAGGAGTGCCTGTGGGCTCTTGCTAAGCTGACCTCAGCCCACCCACCTCGGCCTCCCTCCCGTGCTCATCAATGCCCAAAGTCCAAAGGAGGCAGAGGCAGCAGGGGGCTGTAGTGTCAGCATGGCACTGAGTGCACACACACCTGGGCTGGTCATGACAGTGCCTGGGCTCCACAATTTTGCTCTCAAATCCAAGCAGGCACCTGTAGCAGTGGGAGGTCAGGCAGCAGGAGGAGGCACTTCTGAGTCTGCAGGGGCAGGGGGGCCTCCTGGGTCTGACTGGGTGGCTGCAAGTGTGCCTGGAAGGGTGGGGTTCCTGCCCCCCCACAACTTGGAAGGGGGCAGGGCAACTGCTTGTTCCAAGCTCCTGCTGGCTCCATGGAACGCATAGCCCCTGTCGTGCCTCCCCAACTGCAGTCAGTGTCTACTTAGTGGCCGCTCCAAACTGGCTGCTGCTGCCATCAATAGCATTACCTTTAAGCGTATGCTCAACAGAGGGATTGCTAGGTCATATAGTAGTTCTATTTTTCATTTTTTTAGAAATCTCCATACGGTTTTCTATAATGACATCTGCAACATTAAGACAGTAGGTAATAAAATTGTACTGTATTTGCTATTCATACTAAATGAGTAGACTTCTAATAATCTGCTCTTGCCGCACAAAAAAACATGAATAACTATGTGGTATGATGAATGTATTAATTTGCTTCACTATAATAATCTTTTTACTATCTATATGTATCCCATAACATCATGTTTTCTACTTTAAATATGCAGTAAAATTTGTTTTAATGAAAATAGTGTGCCATCTTTTATGAAGAACGCTTACAAAATAAAATAAAATTAACATGTGTTCCCACATTTCTTTATCCATAAAGTGCCATCCTAGCACTTGGACAGTATGGTATATTTCCTGACATCAAAATCAATAGAATAGCTTATACTAACTTTGAAGTAACTCTTCAGGTGCTATTGAGTCTTAAGTAGACTCTCAATAGCACCAATCATGTGCTCTCATTTCTCAATAGCACCAAGCAGGTACACTTATTTCTAAGTCTTTGCTGATAGTAGATTCCACTGGCTTCCCCTCAAAATCATGCTATCCTTTTAAACTCTAGCTATCTTCCTTTAGTTTGAGGAATAGAACAGCAGCCCCGATAGCCAAAATGGCTTGGTACTATCAGTTAAGCCTTGCTGCTAAGAGCTATACTTACAGCTAGCTCTTGGTGTTCTTTGAATATAAACATTTTTGCTGAACACTAACTCAGAGAAGGCAACTTTGTGACTATGGCAGATTAAGAAAAAAGGAAAAGCACTCTGTAATAATGCCTGAACTCAGAGAAGCAAGAACATTGTTCAAAAAACAAGCAAAAAAACAAAACAAAACAAAAAAACCTTTTCCCTATCCTGGCTAACATGAGTGACTGCAGCCCTTTCACCTATTGTAGCTTTAGCTTAGTTTCATTCTACCAACTATTTAGGTAAGATGTAATCGGCAATCAATCAGAATTATTCCCTTATCCTGCTAGCATTGAATCACAATAAAAGGGCTGCTTTTTTGAACCCTTCCTCAAATGATCGAAAGTAAGTTTAAATCCTACAAGTAATTTCAAATATCCTCTCAATGATACCCCCCAGACTTTCGATGTTGCACATTCTTCCTCATTGTGAAGAGTCAATATGCTCAACTATAATCTATTAGAGATATGTTACTAGTGAACTTTGATTTGAGGGTGTTGATTAACTTCTAGTGTATGCTTATAATCAGACTATTTTACCTAGAACAGTGTCTAGAATATTTGTTTCCTAAAATCTAGACTCTCCATAAGGGTATACAACCTTCCAGAATAAGCCAAACATATTCAAACATACCCATATATAGATCAATGCATGCACATACCTTTTAATAATTTTCAGCCTCATTTAAACTCTTTACCTTCCTCCCCATTTAGCTAAAGCTAAATTGTCTTAATATGACAATTTCGTAGCTGTATGACTCTAGGTAAGTCCGTAAATTTCTCAACAAGTGATAATAAAACTTCACTTGGCCGGGCGCGGTGGCTCACTCCTGTAATCCCAGCACTTTGGGAGGCCAAGGTGGGCAGATCACAAGATCAGCAGATCGAGACCATCCTGGCTAACATGGTGAAACCTCGATTCTACTAAAAATACAAAACCAAAATTAGCTGGGCGTGATGTTCAGCGCCTGTCGTCCCAGCTACTCAGGAGACTGAGGCGGGAGAATGGCGCGAACCTGGGAGGCGGAGCTTGCAGTGAGCCGAGATCGCGTCACTGCACTCCAGCCTGGGCAACAGAGAGAGATTTTGTCTCAAACAAACAAACAAACAACAACAACAAAAAAAACTTCACTCATGGAGTAATTATAAAAAATAAATAATAATAATATAAATTTAAGATGTACAATTACATAATAATTTCACCAAAATTCTGAAATCCAAAACATATAAAAAATAAAAGTTTGGCAAAACTCATTCAGAGACAAAGTTAGCCTTGAAAAAACATAAAGTTATTCATAGTCTGTCTTTATTTATCCTAGTTTGCATAAATGTTCATATATTTTACTAAAAACTATCAATAGATTTGATTACAGGATGCTGCCCCTGACTCTGTCAGAAATGTTATGTAATGCAGAATTTACATGGCATTGTCTTACTACATTCTCCAAATTTTTGAATTCTGAAACCCATTTGGCACCTATTATTTGCTCTACTGTTGTTCTCTTCAATAAAAGAGGACAAAGAAGAGCAAATGAAGCAAAAGAATACTTTGAGTTTAGCTCATGCACAGAGTCAGCAAAGTAAGTTTCTAAAATTCTCACGAAATTGTCCTTTCCAAGCAGTGATGACAAGATATAGATGGGGAAAGGCCATGTGGATATAGAACTCTAAGATTTATAACTGACATGGAATTTTTAATTAACCTAGAACTGACCTGCATCGGTAGAGTAAGCAAGAGCCCAGCAATATCCTAAAGCTTCCTCAAGCGGTAAGTCTCATTTTATCTATTTTATGTTTCTTAAATGTTGCCAAGATACCTGAGAGTGGAATAAGAGCATTCGAGCTGGATTCTCTACTTTATTTGGTCAAGCCACAATGATGATCTTCAATCAATTTTCCTTTTGTTCATTTAATTCGTAATTTATGTTTTCTAGATTTTTTACACATACTATTTCATTTTTTATGTTTGCTTATGTATTCTTACAAAAAACTAATATTTGTTCTCATAAAACAATTTACTATTAAACATTAATACAGTAATTTATCCTTTTTTTATAAAGGATTATAAATCACGCTGCTATAAAGACACATGCACACGTATGTTTATTGTGGCACTATTCACAATAGCAAAGACTTGGAATCAACCCAAATGTCCATCAGTGACAGACTGGATTAAGAAAATGTGGCACATATACACCATGGAATACTATGCAGCCATAAAAAAGGATGAGTTCATGTCCTTTGTAGGGACATGGATGCAGCTGGAAACCATCATTCTCAGCAAACTATCTCAAGAACAGAAAACCAAACATCCCATGTTCTCACTCATAGGTGGGAATTAAACAATGAGATCACTTGGACTCTGGAAGGGGAACATCACACACCGGGGCCTATTATGGGGGAGGGGGAGGGGAGAGGGATGGCATTGGGAATTATACCTGATGTAGGTGATGAGTTGATGGGTACTGACGAGTTGGTGGGTGCAGCACACCAACATGGCACAAGTATACATATGTAACAAACCTGCATGTTGTGAACATGTACCCTAGAACTTAAAGTATAATAATAAAAAAAAAAAAAATCTACAGATCACATAAATTTATGAGCTATCCAGATTCTAGGTAGTAATTATCCTTCCTACATTGCCATGTCTCTCGATTTATAATTTTTAACTCAATGAATCCAAATAAAACTAGATATATATTTAACCTAACAAAAAAAAAAACAGAAAAATTAGCAATGTTAATCTCCATAAATATTGTAAGACCCTATGAATGTTCTCACACTTAATAGCTCTTTTTTAACATTTTAATAAAATTTGTTATTATTACTTATTGTTAGTACCAATTGTTCATATAATACTTTGCATTCAGCTTTTACTGGAATTTATAAATAATAATACTGTCATCAAATTTAACATTCATTTCTACATGACAAGAATCTCCTGCCAATTGTTGAACATCTGGGATAGATATATAGACATCTAAGAAATAACCTTTAGTTTCATTAAGGAAAGGACATTTTTTACTTAAGAAGAAAAACATGTTACAGAATATTGAGATGAAAAATATTTAAAAATGAGAATAACATTTTATATTTTATGTATTAAAATATGGACTGTCTAAAACTGTCTTTCCTCCCAAATGAAACAATTTCAAATCAAACTTCTAAATCTTGTATTGATTAAAATGCAAGTATTCATATTGATAGCATTTAACATATTTATTGTTAATGGTAAATTTTAACTGGGTTATAATGTTAGGAATTCTCAGACACACTAGCAGTTTACCTGCCACCTTGGCTGTCAATACTTTAGAGTTGACACTAAAATGATGTACACTTTATTTTGCATATTTCTAAAAACTTATTCTGAAAAAACTCACTAATTTTTACTTTATTTCAAAATACTGCTATAGATAATTTCTGGTCCTGCAGTTATTCTCAGGAGAATCAGAAAAACATATTTCAACAAATCTCAAGTTTTGATAATACTATGGTAATTTAAAATATATAATTTTGCTATCTGTGAAATATTGCCTTTGAAAAGTTATTATGGTTACTTATTTCATGAAAAATTAAAAAATGGAAAATTAAAAAATTATATTGTATTTTCTGACATACCTCTGAGATGCTTACACTTAGGAACATTTTTTCAGTGTTTGCGATGCAGTATGTGCAGTAACTACTTGGAGTTGGCTCAAATTTCTCAGGTTAAGGGCAGAGTTCCATAAGACTGGTTATCCTTACTTCAGATGGCAGCTGCAAGCACCACTTCTGACCAACTATTTAGAAATTTGGCATGCCCACTATCACCTCAGGTTTGATAACTTACTAGAACAGCTAACAGAACTCAGAAAGCATTGCACTTATGATTACAATTTTCTTGAAAATGATCCATGTCAGAACAAGCCAAATATGGGACTCAGAGGGCGAAGTCTTGCAAGATACCAAATGTGGAGTTTCTTGTCCTCAGGATGTGTCATCCTCCTGTAACATTCATGTGTATCAGGAAGCTCACTGGAGTCTTGTTGTTCAAAGATTTTATATACTTAGAGTTTCAGTACTTAGCCATGATTAATTGAATCATTGGCCACATTATTGAACAAAATATCCCTCCTTTCTTTCTCAGAAGTAGGGCTGATATCATCTGGCTCAAAAGCTTGAAACTTCTAATCTTATCATTATTATTTCTTGTGTGACCCATCCTTAGTCATCTTATTACTTTAATCTCAGATTTGGTCTAAGGGGCCTACTGTGAATAACACTCATATCATTAGAGAATCTTCAAGGATTTTGAAGTTACCTCCAGGGAACCAGAGACAAGTCAACTTATTTGGTATTATACAAATGTAGAATCACACATGTAGTCACATATATATGTGATTTCAACATTTTATGCTACATACTTGCAGTCACAGTATATTCTAATTGAATATGTGATTTCTGCATGATTTGAAATACTTTTAGTGTCTTATTTTTACCCACCAGCCCTTCATTCCCTCAACTACATGGTTGCCAGTGTTACTTAACTAAATTTTGAATTTAAATAACAAAACTGAATATCTGCCATGTAGCTAGAATCAAGGTGTTCATAAAAGTAATCTAAGTTGGGTAATGTTTGTTCTATTCTCTATGTAACAAATATGCTTCTGGTATCTTTTGTGGAATTTAAAGACTCTGAGTGGACTCCAAATAAAATAAGAATTCATAGCACTTTTCTATAATAATTATATATACTAATTTTACTAGTTACTGAAAAGGTACTAGGTATAAGGCTAAAAATTTCACATATACTATGCATAGATGTAAAATCTAAAAAATCAGTATATTTTTTCTTTTTATTTTGTTTTTGTAATATAAATTTACCACTCTCATTATTATTAAGTGTACAGCCCAGTTGTATTAAATACATTTGTAATATCCAATTACCATATATCTCCATAAATTTTTTGATCTTGCAAAGCTGAAACTCTATAGTCATTAAAAAAATAATTCCCAATGTCTGCCACTCCCCATGTCTTGGGAACAACCGTTATATTTTTCGTATCTATAATTTAGACTACTATCATTACCTCAATGATATAGTTTGGTTGAGTGTCTTTACCCAAATCTCATGTTGAAATGCAATCCCCAGTGTCAGAAGTGGGGACTGGTGGAAAGTGATTGAATCATGGGGGCAGATTTCCTATTAATAATTTAGCACCATCCCTTTGGTGCTGTCCTCGAGATAGTGAGTGAATGCTCTTGAGATCTTATTGTTTAAAAGTGTGTGTTGTGGTAGCATCCCTTCTTCTCTTGCTCCTACTCTGGCCATATGACATGCCTGCTCCCCGTTTGCCTTCCACTATGATTGTAAGTTTACTGAGGCCTCCCCAGAAATGCAGCAGATGCCAGCATCATGTTTTCTGTACAGCCTGCAGAACCACGAGCCAATTAAACTTCTTTCCTTTATAAATTACCCAGTCTCGGCCAGGCGCGGTGGCTCACTCCTGTAATCCCAGCACTTTGGGAGGCCGAGACAGGCGGATCATGAGGTCAGGAGATCGAGACTATCCTGACTAACACAATGAAACCCAGTCTCTACTAAAAATACAAAAAAATCAGCCAGGTGTAGTGGCGGGTGCCTGTAGTCCCAGATACTGGGGAGGCTGAGGCAGGAGAATGGTGTGAATCCAGGCAGTGGGGCTTGCAGTGAGCTGAGATCGCGCCACTGCACTCCAGCCTGGGCGACTGAGCGAGACCCCTAAATAAATAAATAAATAAATAAATAAATAAATAAATAAATAAAGAACCCAGTCTCTAGTATTTCTTTATAGCAATGCCAGAAATCACTAATATAGAAAATTGGTACCGAGGAGTGATGCATTGCTATAAAGATACCTGAAAATGTGGAAGCAGCTTTGGAATTGGGTAACAGGTGGAGTTTGTAATAGTGCCGAGAGGTCAGAAGAAAACAGGAAGATGAGGGAAAGTTTGTAATTTCTTACAGACTGGTTAAATGGTTAAATGGTTGTGACCAAAGTGCTGATAGTGATATGGGCAATGAAGTCTAGGCTGTTGAGGTCTCAGATGGAAATGAGGAACTTATTGGGACCTGGAGTAAAGGTCACTTTTGCTATGTCTTAGCAAATAACCTAGCTGCATCTGTCCATGTCCTAGGGATCTGTGGAACTTTGAATTTGAGAGTGATGACTTAGGGTATCTGGTAGAAGGAATTTCTAGGCAGCAAAGCATTCAAGATGTGCGCTGGTTGCTTCTAACAGCTTAAGCTGTTCTCCTAAGCCATTAGATTCTATCACCAGGAGACATATATCACTGTTAACGCTATTAGACAGGGCATGCTCCCACCTAATGGAAAAACAATTCCTGCTACCTCATTTTACTTTCTAGTCAGTACTTGGATTTTTATTGACGATCTTACCAGAGTACCTATGGTTTATTATTTAATTCGAATGCTTATACTTTTTAGACTTTTTTGGTTCTTCAACAAGCCCTAACCAGGGTAAAAAACAAGAGTCTGTGACAGATGAGCTAAATGAATCTTAGCTCTGTCTACAATTTTGGTGTTTTACAGAAAGACAATTTATCCTCAATTTCACACTCAGATTGCATTTAATCTTTTGCATTAGTGATTCTGATACTAATCTTGATCCCGGCACCATAATCAGAGCTCTGTTTCACTATAGGTGACTTATGTAGATTTGTAAGGATATCCAGAGAGGAAAATCCCCAATGACCTTACAGTGATTAACTGTATTATCTTTGTAAATTTCCTGCACGATGTAATTGACGGCCCTAATACAGAGCAAATTTATTTTGTTCTAGCTCTACTGAAGACTTTAGTTACAAGTTTAGATGTCTTGTCAAATTGGCTTATATAAAGATAGGGTTTGTTATCTTGATAGAGATGCCATGTAACCCAAGGGCAGGAAAAGCACCTGGATCTGAGAACCAGGAAACTTTCGGGGAAAATAAAAAGCATTTCATCAATTTCTCATACATCAGTGCAGCATTATTTTTCTCTCATTTCTGCTTTTTTTTAGCTTCCTCATTCTCAATTCACATCTTTTGCTAATAATGGACCTACAACGGTACCAGTCCAAATGATTTTACGAATACAGATTATTATTGCTTGCTTTGAGTCAAATATGCATTCTTGTCTAGTCAACGGTGATGAGGTTAAATTACACAGTATAGACATACGTTCAAGAAGATATCTGTGAGTGAGAACTCTACCTTCCACATCACCATTCAAATATTAATATTGTAAAATAGTGGTACCATTCTTATAGTATTAGGGAGGGTATGGACTTTATTTCAGGACCAGTTGGAAATATCAAGTAGTATAAAACCATTCAGATCTGGGAAAACCAACCTTATTTTAGTGTAAGACATCTGTCAGTTTTTTGTATTGTGTTATCCTTTGTAATACTTTCTTTGAATGTTGATTTTTGGTATGAAAATAAATTTTTAAAATGAAATAAAGTCACAACTCTAAAAAAAGGCTGTATTTATTTACTTTTATCCTGATTCTATCTTATGCAAGTATAAAACATATTGATATAATAAATCATGTTGGAATATGATATATTAATAGAAATCTCTTAACTTCAGAGTTATAAGGTGAAGTCTAAATTTCTCAAGAGTACAGAAGTCAATATACTAACTACTAAAATTTACTCAGAGAGGTAAATGTATTTCCCAGTACAGATGGCCCAAACAGCATGGTAATATTTCACTTTCCATATTACAGAAGCACATGTTAAATTTAACTGAATGCAAAAGTGTATACACTCAACTATTTAAGTATAGGAAATCAAAATAATTTAAGATTTATTAACACAGTTGTAGTCTTCTTTTATATTACTGTACATGTATATTTATATATAGTCAAGGTCAAATAAGTTTGAATTTAATATACAACTAATAAAGCCAAATTATATTTCAGCATGAAAAAATCTTGTATGTTCAAATACATAATCTGGAGAAGGAAATTTGAGAAAGCAGAAAAATCAGGCAAAATATAAACCTGGTTACTTTGAGAACAACGTCACTGCTGTATTCTCCACTGCTGTTGGGCATGTGGAACAAAAACAGAGGACAATCTAGAGGCAAAAATAATGCCATCTGCCATGATTATAAACTTCCTGAAGACTCACCTGGAGTAGAACAGATGCTGAAACCATTCTTGTACAGCCTGCAGAATCATGAGCCAAATAAACCTTTCTTTCCTTTATAAATTGCTGAGTCTCCGGTACTCCTTTATAGCAATGCAAAATGAACAAAAATAATCTCTTAAATAGTACTTAAAAGAAGAAATAGCTTTTTTTTTTTTTTTTTTTGAGACAGAGTCTTGCTCTGTCGCCCAGGCTGGAGTGCAGTGGCCGGATCTCAGCTCACTGCAAGCTCCGCCTCCCGGGTTCACGCCGTTCTCCTGCCTCAGCCTCCCGAGTAACGGGGACTACAGGCGCCCACCACCTCGCCGGGCTAGTTTTTTGTATTTTTTAGTAGAGACGGGGTTTCACCAGGTTAGCCAGGATGGTCTCGATCTCCTGACCTTGTGATCCGCCCGTCTCGGCCTCCCAAAGTGCTGGGATTACAGGCTTGAGCCACCGCGCCCGGCCGAAGAAATATCTTAAAACGTATATATGATGGCTTTTAAGCATTTGTATACAGAACTTGATATAGTTTAATACAGAATGGTATAAGTTTCAATAAATCATTCCACATTTCATGATATTGCTTCATATAGTATACTCCAAAACAAATATGAATAGATAGATGATAGATGGAGGGATAGATGGATATAGAGATGTTGGATATAGATTTGTTTGTACATATATGTATAGAGATATACAAAAGTATTTAAAATAATATATTAAATTATTATAAACACTTTAGCAAGAAAAAATATTTTATTTTTATTTTTCAACTACTTTGTTGGAGTATAATTAATATATAAAAAGCCATTCCTACTTAATATATACATCTTGATTAGTTTGAGGACATGCATACATCTGTGAAATCATCACCATCAAGACCATGAATGCATCCATTTTCTCCCAGTTTTTCTCCCACTCCATTTTCTATTATTATTATTTTTGTGTGTATGTGTGTGCATTTGTGTGCATGTGTGTGCAAGTATGTGTGGTAAAAAGCAACTAAAATAAGATCTACCCATTTAGCAAATGTTAAATATACAATATAGTACTGTTGGCTATAGGCACAATGTTGTATAGTAGACCTCTAGAGTTTGTCTATCTTGTATAACTGAAACTTTGCACCCTGTTACAGTTACCTCCTCATTTCTCTTACCCTATCCTCTGACCACCACCATTCTACTCTCTACTTCTATGAATTTGACTGTTTTATATTCCAAATATAAGTAAGATCATGCAGTATCTTTCTTTCTGTGTCTGGCTTATTTCACTCAGAATGATATCATCCAGGTTCACCCATGTTGCCACAAATGACAGGAATTTCCTTGCAAATAACTTTGCATTGTATGTATATCCCACATTTTCTTCATCCACTCATCCATTAATGGACATTTAGGTTGTTTCTAAATTTTTGTTATTGCAAGTAATGCAGCAAGGAACAAGAGAGGGCAAATGTCTCTTCAAGATCCTAATTTCAATTTCTTTAGATATTTGCCCTAAACTGGGATTTCTGGATCATATGCTCTTATCATCTTCATTGACATATCAAAATGATAGATTTTTGCTGTTTCCTATTATGTTAAAGAAAATATTACATTTGTTTTTTATTTTGTATTTTTGAAACAGAATTTTGCTCTTGTTGCCCAGGGTAGAGTGCAATGGTGCGATCTTGGCTCACTGCAACCTCCCCCTCTCGAGCTCATGTGATTCTCCTGCCCCAGCTTCCCGAGTAGCTCAAATTACAGGCATGCGCCACCATGCCCGGCTAATTTTTGTATTATTAGTAGAGACGGGGTTTCACCATGTTGGCCAGTCTAGTCTCAAACTCCTGACCTCAGGTAATCTGCTCGCCTCAGCCTCCCAAATTGCTGGGATTACAGGCATGAGCTACCACACCTGGCCAGAAAATATTACATTCTTAATAAGTTATGCAAATAGGTATTTGGGTAATCCTTGTTAGAAAAAATGTAAAAAATTATTTGAAATATTAATGTGAACTCTATTTGGAATTTTAGTCAGGATATTTGACTAAATATCTGTTTATTTAAACACTTTTTTACTGTCCTGACCAGAAAAGCATTTATGACAAATGTAACCAATTATATTTGCTATATTTAAACTAAAAATCACGACAAATAACTTTTAAATATATGGATTAAATTTAATTTTACTTTTTAAATTAAAAAATACATGCTTAATGCAGGGAAATATGAAACACAAATAGATAATGTTTAATAATCTCTATAGCTCTATAATCCACAGTAGTAAAAATTGCTAGATATATCCCTGACATACATCTACCTTTCTTCAGAATTTATCAGTATTTTTTGTAGGCATGTGATGACCCAGAATTAAGAACACAACCCCTAGTTTCTGCTAGAGGTAATGTGATAAACAAAATAAGATAATAATGTTTTAGAATTGTAGTTGCAGATTTTGGGGCAGATACTTTTTAGTGATCTTAAAAGAAAAGGGCAACCCTCCTTCTCCATTTTCTTAAACCATTGTATAGGGTGTGGATATATTGGATTATCTCCTTCTCAGTACGTGTAATGGCATTAACTGAAGTTTGGTGCAAGTGAAGTTGAGGGTTCCCTGGCAACCCAGTGAAACAGAGTCTGCATAGCAGCAACAGACTATCTAGTTCCAGATAGTGTTTTTTTTTTTTTTTTAAACTAGAAAAAGAAGTGAGCTTTTATTTTATGTAATGGAGACATTGAATCTCCATTACATGTAGCTGAGCCTATAAAAGGAGGAATACTGAGTTTCATATCAGAAATGGACTTATGCATGTAAAATAACATAAAATAAATAGTACTAGTTATGCAACTCAGTGGTGGGTCAAAAAGGCAATAATAGAGGTTTTACCAAGGCAAAAATATAATAAACTGCAGAAGTATTACCTTGGAAAGCTGACTGCATGCTAATCAGTATTTAAAGTTGATAGATTAATATTAGAAATGTCAGAAATTAGAAAATATTTGATCTCAATGATACAGAAAATAGAACATATAAAACCTTGTTGGATGAAGAATAAAACTGAGAAAATGCTTGCAAAAAATAATCTTAAATACGTATATTAGAAAACATGCTATCTCTTCTAGTGTTCATGCCCCTATCTGGTTTCCTTCCCCTGGTTCTGTTTTAACACTGTAAATGACTTGTAACTGACAGAATGTGGTGTGAGTAACGCTGTGTGGCTTCTATGGCTAGGTTTCAAGAGGTCTTGAAGATTCTGCCTGTACTCTGGAAATACTTGCTCTGAGGAAAGTTAGTTATCCCACTAGGGGTTTAACAACTCTGAGACCACCATTATGTAAGAAAGGCTTAGCTATTCATGTGGAGTGGCTGTGTGGAGAGAGAGGAAGAAAGGGATCTGGAAGCTGTGACTCAGGCCTATAATGCCAGCACTTTGGTAGGCCAAGGAGGGTGGATCATTTGAGGTAAGGAGTTCAAGACCAGCTTCGCCAACATAATGAAACCCTGTCTACTAAAAATACGAAAATTAGCTGAGTGTGTTGGCACATGCTTGTAATCCCAGCTGCTCAGAAGCTGAGGCAGGAGAATTGCTTGCATCCCGGAGGTGGAGAACGCAGTAAGCTGAGATTATGCCACTGCACTCCAGGGTAGGTGACAGAGCCAGAATGTCTAAAAAACAAAAAGAAAGAAAGAAAAAAGAAAGAGAAAGATGCCCAGCAATCTCCCACCCCCAACTATATCAGAATCCTGTCTGTGAGGAAATAAAATTCATTTTGGATATTTAACTCAGTTGAGTGTTCAAATGACTGTAACCCAGTGGCCATCTAACACGTAGTGCATGAGAGAGATTCTCAAAACAAAAACCAAAAACCAAACAAACTGCCCAGCTGAGACTAGTCAAATGCTATGAAGAATAATAAAATAGTTGTTTTAAATCACTAAGATTTGTGTTTGTTTGATACACAACAATAGATAACTGGAACACTTAGCTTCTGTTCCTGGTAAAAAGAACACTCACTGATAAAATATTAATAATATGCAAAAAACTTTTAATTTGCTGGCTGCTGTGTTCACTTCCAATGTCAAGTAGCCTTAGGGTATCACATCCTCTTGTAGGTCATGCAGCATGGATACTGCTGTGTTTCATGTCCAAAGATGGCTTTGGGGGAGTTAACAAGTCATACCCAGCAAAAAGTGGAGTCAAGAAACAAACATAGCTAGAAATTTCTGTAACTGCCCCTCGTTTATCTTCTGCTGTTTGCTTCCAACACCAAGATCTAAATCACCAGCTCTTGCTCCAAGGTTTTCTCAGTGTTTCTCTTCTGTAACTTATTTAGGGTTGAGACTAGTGCACATACACCATCTTATCCTGACTATGTTGCAACATACTTTGACACAAATAATTTAATTTAAAAACTTATATTTTCAAAAAAAAAGGAAAAGATAATTTCGTCAAACAAATATAGTCATTTTAGCTTTTGTATGGTTTCCAAATTATTCAGATTTTACTATATTAGGCAGTGAATTAATTTAAAAATTATAAAGAAAAAGAATGCTGCAGGAATTATTGCAGTATTTTTCTATGAATGGCAAATGTAGAAAAAAATGGTAGAAAAAATGACGTAAACAAAATTACCTCACAGGTGGCTGACTAAAGATATGGGTTTATTATACTCCTCAAAAAGCAATAGGCAAATAGTTTTCATAGACAGTTATTCTTTTAATTTTGATTATAAAAAGTATTGTTTTCTCTTGGGACAATGAGCTTGTATAGATTCACTGACAGTCAGAGAGAAACTATGATGTCATCTATTTATGTAATACCTTTATGTATTTAAATAAATTCTTTGAGTTTGTTATTTATAATAATACTCTTAAGTAGGTAGGACCGTTCTTTTTAATCCTTTTCTTCATACTGAGGAAACCAAATTGCACAATATTTAAGTCACTTGCCTAAAGTCTCAGTGAAAGTGGCCATATCGAATTGAAATCATCTTTTTTCCACTTCCCATTACTCTTCTACCACATGTTCTCTCTCACAGGTTTTGTGAGCATGAGTGATATTTCTTCCTTTCTTTTTCCCTCCTCTAACATATAAAATGTAATTTTAATACTAAATGATTCCTTTGTGAAGCCCTTTCCAATTCTTGAGTTGCATTTACAGAAAATATTTTAACAAGTTTACTGATCCTCTTCTTTTTTAGTGAAAGATTGCAAATAATGTGTTGGTGCAAATATTTGAGATAAATTATAATTATCCTAACGGGTAGACCTATTATTTGGTTTTTGAAAGGAATTACTCCATCACAGAAATGTTTGTACCCCTTGTCTTTGGTTTCCTGTTGTGAATTCAGAATTTTATATCAACCGTGCATGCCTCAGATAGCTCAGTTGTCATTAAAATGGAAGATTGCTATTCTGAGTTTATAGAAGTCATTGCCGTGTGGGAAAAGCAATGCATATTTTGCTGAATTTCTGGTACTTAACAGAATAACTTTTTCAAACTGTCAGAGTTGATTGCTCAGTTTTGTTGGAACAATAAATGTGTATTGGTCAGGTAACTCGTAAAATAACAGAATAATGAGCAATCATCATAAAAGCAAATTTTTCAGTATGGTAATTACTTCTAGAGTAACATGCATCAAGTGTGCCTGTATTTCTTTGCTGTCAAATTTTCTGAACACTTTTCTCATTTTAACTCTGAAGGAAACAACCAATCAAGTCTGATATTTGTGTACAGACAAAAATAGGTGTTTTTCAATATAGAGATTTGCTGTGAGAAGACACTGGCAGGCTGTCAGGAGCAGACTTGTGTCTTTCTATACAAGCAAGGGCTGGGGAGTAAGTACCCTGATTGTAGGAGCATGAAATGGCCAGGTAGAAGGAAAAGAGTCAAAAGAAAAGATTGAAATAATAGGGAGATCAGCCTGATTTTATGTTTTCAGCTTACTTTACAGGAGAATAATATTGAGGCAAAAATATTTAAGTGAGTAACAATAATAACTTAAGCGAGACTATTGAATAGATCACTTTTTTAGTTAATATTTTCATTTATTCAAAAACTCTTATTGAACAACTATGTGAAACACTAGGTTTAAGGAGTAGAGGAGAACATAAAAATTACACAGATCAAGAATTATTAAAAGCAATGGGCAAATAGATTTCATATAGAGTTATTCTTTTAACTTTGATTTTTAAAAGTATTGCTGCCTCTTGGGACAATTAGTTTGTATAGATTCACCGAATAAAGAAGAACAACGATGCCCTCTATTTATATATCTTGATGTATTTAAACAAATTATTTGAATTTATTGTTTATAACAATAATGTTATGTAGATAGGACCAAATGATAATCATTTGACATTACATATAATCCAAGGTAGAATGTAATAAATACATGAGATTTTAGACCCTTGTGGGGATTTCAGATTAAAGAGAGATTTCAACAGAAAAGCTGAGAGTAAAATAAGTCACTTGAGTCAAGTTTTTGTAAATAAGTAGAATTCTATCATACAGAGCTCCTAAGGATGATAATAAAAGGCAAGAGAAAAACGTGAGAAGAACCATGGAGTTCAGAAATTTGGGATAGATTAGGAATACTGAAGTTAATCTAAATCTCTTATAATTAATCTTCAAAGAAAATATGAGATTTAGAAACATAAATTTAATATTGATATAAATATAAATTTAGAAATATAAATTTCTCCTGTATAATGAAGTGTTTAGAATACTAAGATTAGGATTATTTTAACTAAAAAACTAAACTATCTTGAAATATAAAATTTTATTTATGGTAAAAGAACAAAAGTCACAAAATGGCAAAATATATTTGCAACATGTTTAACTAAATATTAGAAATAATAATGTTAAAATGGGAAACATTAAAGAGCAATTACTCTGTACGTTGCACACAGTTCTGAATTTTTAATATATTTTATTGAACCCAAGAATGCATTAAAATGTTTTATCAGTGTGTAAGCTCTTCCCTATAATCTAGCCATTAATCATCTGTTTTAAATGGTGAGTTTGGTGGAGGGAAAATAGTGCTCAACAATTAGGAAACTATTAGAGTATTCTAGGCATAAAAGGAGACCCTGATAAATAGTGAATGCATCTAGGATGAAAAATGGAATGAGAAAGAGAAGAGATAGTAAAATACATACATGCATACTAACTGAATACAGAAATGGGAGTTGGAATTAACTGTGTTGTTTCTTCCAATATACAAATATTAAAAAGATTTGGGCACATTGAAAGGAGCAAGAAGTTTGGAGAGAAGACAGGACATTTAGTTTGAAAAAATGTAAATACTGAGGCATGAGAAAGATGTATGACACTATTTGTCATAAGTTCTGGATTTTAGGTGTGAGAGTAGAAGAATGACACTAAAGATTTGAATTAAATTGCAAGTAGGGGAGACATTAAGCCTAGTCTCTAGGGATGCCCCAAGGTCTACACTGGTTGTATCACAAAATGTAGTATTCTGGCAATAAGAGACTAGAATGCTATACCATCGATTAAAGGGAAAGTATTAACTATCTGCAAGATTATAAACATTTTGTATAAGCATTGGTGTTAAGAGAAGAATGTCCCCACTTCCAATGCAATAATTCACAGTTTTACAATATAAGCAAATCTGAAATTTAATCTTACAAATTATGTTTTAATAACGTGCAAGTGGAAATATGGAAATATGTGTGGGAATTTGAAGAAGACTTAAGAACAAATATTTGACATTGCTTAGTCAGCATTCTCAAAGGAAGAAACTCTAACTAACTAAATTGTGTACTTCTCATCCACAATCTGCTGAAGATCTCTAAATCTTAGATACACGCTCTCGAATGTGTATACTTCACTTCCTTCTGGACACCTATAGTATATGCATAATTGAACATATCTTCTATTTAATTATATTCTGACAGTGGTATTCTTTATCCTTACGGCATTATCATTTACTTAAGACAGAAAGCGTCAAGCTATCTTTAAATTCTCACATCCGTGAAAACTCCACATAGAACTTTTTACAAATCATCTAGATTCTACCCTGAGTATTTTTCTTGAACTTTTCTCTTTCTTGAATTTTTCTTGAATTTCATGGTATTTGCCACTGTTTTTGCTTAGATCTTGATCTTCTGTTGCCGAGACTTGTGTAGTAGCATTTTACCTGGTCTCTTTGCTCATATTTGTTCCTTATAAAAATAAAACATTCAAAACTGTCCCCAAAGGATTAATTATAAAATGAAAATGTGATTATTTCATGTACTTTCTTAGGCAATTTAATTGGGACTTACAGAAAAATAACTTTATAACCTAATCTTTATATGTATTTCTGTCATCTTAATTCCAATCACACTTTCTTAGAAATTTTCCATTAAAGACAGTCTCACTCTAACAGCACATAAAACTTAGCTATATCATAACACTTATCAGAGTGTTTGTAATTATTTGCTTGACTGCCCTCTCACTAAATGAAGAAGCAGTGTTTTATTTATCTTTCACTAGCTATAGTCTGAGAAGTAGTAGAACTTGTTAGGCATTTAATACTTGTGTATTGAATTAATTATTGAATTATTCATTTACTCTTAAAGCTTGCTGACTACTCTTGAAATAAATAAAAGTAATTTCAAGGTTTTACCAATCCAGCCACATTATAAATAAGCATTATCATATGATAGCGGTGTCATGTTATTTAGTTGGTTTAATTAAATCATTCTATTAGAAGTTTCTTATTTATTGAAGTAAGTACACTGGAAATTTCAAAAGTGTAATTCAAGGACATTCATGTTGAAAAGTAGTTCTTCCAAGGAAGAAAGGAAGCCTCAAAATTATGTCTAATACTTTCAGAGCATTTTATATTTTATTGAGATGCTTATCAACATATAAAAACAAATATAGGGCTGACATAACGAAGGCTCACTTGCAATGAAAGGATGTTTTAAGAAGATGAATTTTATCAACACATTTTATAAGTTTTATTTGAAGTCATTGTTTTTGTGTTCGTGATATAAGCACATTCACAAATTCTTTGAAGGAGCTGATTATGTATCTCTCCTCATGATACTCACAAGTGCACGGTAGCATGGTGACCTTTGGAGGGTCGTTATTCACTCTTTCAGATTTTCTACTGGAACTATGACAAACTAATTCTTCTACATTTTGACATTCTTTCTCATTCTAGTATACTAACTTTTTTTTCTGATCATTTATGAAATGGAGGAATATCAAAATATTTAGTATTCAGGATGTTTTCATTTTCTCTTTGGACAGTTTATTTTAGTCTCTTCACCTTTCCTCACAATCACATATGGAAAAAATATAATTTGTGTCTTTATGTTTGAATGTCCACCTGAATGCTCTGCTTTTAATTTTAGTTGCCATATTAGCCTCTATCTCTTGGAAACCTGAGATTTAACTTGTCTTAAATTTATATCTTTGTCTCTGCCTCTACTGTCTATTCTTGTGGTGGTATTTAAGTTAATATATATTACCATACAGTTTGTAGCAAAGGCTTTATAATTCAAAATTATTCCATATGCCTTTTTCTCCCCTACCTACCATATTAAAATGGTAAAAAAATCACACCAATTCTGTCTTCTAAAAACTCTAGTATTGTAACGCCTCTTTAGCTCTGTATAGTAGTGCACAAGATATAATTGTTTGTGTTTGAAATTAATGTTATAACATCATAATTTACTTCAGTTATTGTAATAACAATTACATAGAATTTACAAAACTTAAAAAATAGATCTTTGGAGTTAATAGGAAACTCCTAAACAAATGTAAATGAAAAATGAAACTAAATATTTGACAAAGATGCTATTTTAATTAAGCAGAGAAAGGAATTTTTTGACACATGGTATTGTCAAAATTAGCAAGATTATCTCACAGCTCACAAGATGCAAAATTAAATTTCACATACCTTAGAAATTTGAGTGTTAACAGATTTGAAAAAGTAAGTAAATATCTGTATAATATTATGTTTTACATTTTTTAAAACAAGAAAAACGCAGAAAACATAAAAAAGAAATACTGAGTATTTAGCTATTTAAAAAATTAAGCAAAATATATAAAGTTAAAAAATAAAATTTTTGTTTAAATATTTACAAAATAAAAAAATAGAACATTAGTACTCCTTAGTAAAGAAAGAAACAAAAAAAAAAAAAAAAAAGAAAGAAAGAAAGAAAGAAAATGGGAAAAATTAGGCCGGGCGCGGTGGCTCAAGCCTGTAATCCCAGCACTTTGGGAGGCCGAGACGGGCGGATCACGAGGTCAGGAGATCAAGACCATCCTGGCTAACACGGTGAAACCCCGTCTCTACTAAAAAATACAAAAAACTAGCTGGGCGAGGTGGCGGGCGCCTGTAGTCCCAGCTACTCGGGAGGCTGAGGCAGGAGAATGGCCTGAACCCGGGAGGCGGAGCTTGCAGTGAGCTGAGATCCGGCCACTGCACTCCAGCCTGGGCGACAGAGCGAGACTCCCTCTCAAAAAAAAAAAAAAAAAAAAAAAAAAAAAAAAAAAAAAAAAAAAAAAAGAAAAGAAAATGGGAAAAATTACAAGTAGCAATTTATTTGAAAAAAGTCTAAATGAAGTGCATTTTACATGTATTATTCAGCGTTATTTTTCAAGTTGCTCATTCTCTCTTCAGCTGATCTTAGTATTGCTATGTATAGTGTTATTAATTCCTGGGCCTATGTTTTACATTGTCCCACAATTCTGTTATAATCCTTATCTATTTGCCCTAATTTCATTTCTGTCTATTGATTTACAGTTACTTGTTTTTAAAAATGAGTAATTTATAATTTTGAGCAATATGTGATTTTTTTATTATATTTGGACAAATTTTAGTCTATCTATTCATGGAGTTCAAAGTGGGGATTGGGGAGATATAGTTAAAGAGTACAAAGCATCAGTTTGATAGCAGTTATTTTAAATTAGTAAACATTATAATTTTTCTATATCCTTTTTATAAAATTAATTTTGAGTTAATTCTTTACTGTTTATTTTGTGCTGTGCTTTCCATGGAATTAGATGTTATACTTTTATTTAAAATTTGGATTTAGAGGAACTCTAGTGGCGCAATTGATTAGTGCGCAGTACTTATACAGAATTTGGATGTAGACACTACTTGTTTGTGTTTGTTTTTGTTTTTTCCCCCTTCATGGGCTTAGCTTTCTGTATCTGACAAGTTTTTGGATTGTTTTCACCCACCAAAGCCTAGAATATACTCTTCTAATAACAGTGAGGTTCCCCTAATTTGTGATTACATTGTGGATTTAATAAATCCTGCTACTAATACAATGTGATGATTGGTTCAGTTTCAGCTCAAAAAGCTGTGTCTTTGTAAGTTACCTCCTCAGCATATGTAATGCCTCAGGTAACTCTTGGCAACAGTTGTGTTTAAGCCTTCTTTCATGAGCAGTCTCTATATCTTATTATTGAGCCTAGTTCTAAACCTTATTGTAAGTCAAACATTTTAGTCTATGTTAGCCAATAATTGCTGCATTTCTGTCAACACCCATATGTACCCTCACACACTACTTTGCATTTCTCTTCTGTTCCTGGTTCTCAGAAATATTTATCCTTATTTTGAAGGTCTGCCATGTATTTGTGGGTTTTTCTTCCTCTATTTTATTAAGTATGCCTATAAATTTAAGACATGGAGTGTATACTAAATAATATTGGTACACAAACCTCTCTAGACTTCTATTCAGAGAATCTAAAACATTCCAGGAAAAAAAGATGAAGAAAAATATGGAGATCAATAAATAGCATATATTTTCTTTAGAAAAAGATGAAAAGGCAAGTTTATCCTATGGTAGGGTTGCTAGTTCAAGTAATACTCTGGTGATTTTTCCAACATAAATTGTGATACTATTGTGAGATCAACCACCAGAGCTAAAAATCCTTTTGTTTCAGTGTTTATAGCACAGGTGAACAGAGAAAGCATTGCAGTATGACTGGTTTGGTTGTCTGCTCTCTGCATGAAATGTTTTCATTAGGTGCTTTGATTTATTAAGTTGTGAAAATATGCTGGTGAGAATCTGATCCTGCTTTGATTGAGATGTTAGCAGCTCTGACCCCAGCATACTTGCTCCCAAATACAGATTACATTTTGTGAGTGTTTTCATTTGTATCAGGACATTGAAAGACAATTTTCTTAATCCTGACTGTCTTCACAGACACAAAAATGTAATTGTCATTGTCAAGGATACCAGATTCTGAAATACATACATTTTCTAATATTCTCACTCAATTCAACTCAAAACATAATATTTAAACTCTAACTTTTATTATAACTTTATTGAGCTATAACTGATATGCAGAAAAACCTACTTAATGTATAGAATTTGATGAGTCTGGACATATTCATACACCTGTGATACCATTGCCACCATCAAGGAAATACACATAGTCATCACCTCTAAATGTTTTCTTGTGTCTCATTGCTTTTCTTTGGAATAAGAGCACTTAACATAAGATCTATCCTCTTAACAAATGTTAAGTGCATAACACTATATTGTTAACTGTATTATGCTGCACAGGAAATATCTAGAATTTATTCAACTTCTAGAGGTGTAATTTATATCCATTGAACAACTTCCCATTTACCCCTCACCTATATCCTGTCAATTACCATTCTATTTTCTTTTTCTATAAATTTAAATATTTTAGATACCTCACATAAGTGTAGTCATGTGGTATTTGTCCTTTGGTGACTGACATTTCACTTAACCTAATGTCTTTCAGATCCACCATGTTGTCTCAAATGATAGAGTTTTCTTGTTTTCCATGTTGAATAAAATTATATTGTATGTGTGTGTCACATTTCTTGTACCCACTGATTTGTAAATGTGTGGGTTTATTTTTGATCCTCTATCCTTTTCCACAGATTCCTATGTCTGTCTTTATGCTAGTAACATATTGCTTTAATTGCAGTAACTTTGTATTGTATTCTGAAATCAGGAAGTGTGATGCCTATAGCTTGTTTATTCTTTCTCAAGTTCACTTTAACTGGTCTAGGTCTTTCATTGTTCCATATGAATTTTAGGATTGAATTTTTTCTATTTCTGTAAGAAATGCCGTTGGGATTTGATGGAAGTAGCATTGAATATGTAGATCACTTTTTTAGTAGTATAGACATTTAAACAATATTAAGAGTCTTTCCATTTATAAACATAGAATATCTTTCATTTATTTGTTTCTTTAATGTCTTTCATCAATGTTTGTAGCTTTCAGTGAATAAGTCTTTCATGGCCTTGGTTAAGTTATCCAGTAAAATTTCAGGAAATAAAATTAACATACAAAAAATAGTTGTGTTCTGTATACTAAAAATAAACTCTAACTTTTAAACTTTACTCTGTTAGCAATACAGGTTTTATCCATTCCACTTTATTTTTCACAATATGGATTTTAATTTAGGTAATGATTGTGTTTTAAAACCAATTTGTAACATATAAATTATTTTTCTGACACATACAGTTGAAAAACCATGGGTACCTTTTGCACATGAGATTAGTTTGGTACTATAGGAGACGGCACTAATTAGGAAAATATGATAGAACACAAGGTAATTAATTATGTGTCCTTGAGAAAATAGCTTCTTATTTGTAAATTTAGGGTGTTAACCAAGAGTTGTATAGTGTTGGAGATTCACAGACCTTTTGGATAATGTGATGATAACTCACATATTTAAGAAAAGGCACATTTTTATCTCCCCAAGATGTAACATTTTACATTAAGTTTAAAGAGTTGAAGACTATCCATAGATCTTGTTTTAAATCCAGGAATCCTAGACCAACAAATTTGTTATGATTTTTTTCTTATGTTACTTTCTTCTCTAATATTTGTTTATTTTTAGTTATTGAGGTATAATTTACAAAGAATAAATTTTTGCAAAGTTTTTAAAAATATGGTTTGAGTCAGCAGTTATGATAAATGTATGAACTGGGATAGCCACCAGGACAAACAAGGTTGAAAACATTTCTCTCACTCCAAAAAGTTTCAGTGCGCCACTTTTCAGGGTACCTCATCCTTCCCAAAGACAGTCACTTTTCTTATTTTGCCACCATAAATACTATTCTGTGCTAGGCTTATTTCACTAAAATTATGTGATTTAAATCCATCCTAGCTGCAGTCTCACTTGCTTTTCTCTTTTTATTTCTGAGATGTATTCAATGATATGTTTGGTAAGAAGCATCTGGGATAACAATCATAGGATTATGGGATAGAAGAGTGAGGACAGATGAGTAAGTGGCCAGTCTGAAGTTAATGTATCTTCTTAAAGCAAAAAATAGTTTTATCCCAACAATATGCAAAGTTATGTATTACCTAGCACATTAAAATTCTGTTATTATTTTAAAATTTTGAAAATGTTCATTTATCTTTTAATCTTTCCTTAAGAGCCAAATAAACTGATAGTAAGCATGATTACCTATATATATAATAACATACAATCATTATATATAATAACATATAATCATTATATATACACATATATATGTATGTATATGTGTGTGTGTCTGTGTGTGTGTGTATATATATGTTGTACCTCTGGTTTGGTATTTACTCTCATGACTTGAATCCATTATTAGCACACCAGATTACATGCATTTGTAATCTCATTAATTATTATATATTTCTAACAAATGTTTACCTCTGTAGTCTTTATTTAAATAACTAACTGTGTGCTCTGGACCACTGTTAACAGGCTCACATCTAGTTAACACTAGTTTGTATTGTCCCTCTTCCAACTGTTGGTATTTTGTTTGTTTGTTTCTATTTGTTTCTGTAGCTTTATTGCAATTTTATCCTTTGTTATGTAATTTTTAATTCTTATTTTCTTTTAAAAAATGACCTTGCTTTTGATTGAAAGGAGTTCCAACCGGTTTGACCATATTTAGCTTGCATTTATAAATTTAATATATTGAGAAATATTCAATCATAGCAGCAAGAAACTTCAATGCTTTATCTTCCATGTGTGATCAGATGGCTTAACTTCATTTTCTTCAAGTGGTTCAATCACAAGCAATTCATAAAATAAATGTTATCTGGCCTTTAAGAGTTTTATTTTAGAACAATTGTGTTTCTAATCAAGATTGGCACACTAATTAAATTGCGACTCAGTCTTTATTCTTCAACATAAAACATATTAAATGTGTTTGAAGGGCTTCACTGTACTTATTTACAGTCTCACTTTGAAACAAATTTCATGTTTCACAGAAAGAACTTAGGGAGAGAGAAAGGAGACAAATAGATCTTATATCAGTGTTAAGTTGGACAAATAAAACAGCATAAAGCTTTTCCTTCAGCCCAACAAACTTTTAAGTAGAATTCCTACTACATTCTAATAGCAAAATTGACTCAGTGTTACAGATTATCTATTGAAGAATGGATATGAAAAGTGGATGCAATTTTTGATAAGGTTTGCAAGGAACACACGTTAGGGAAATGATAGTCTCTTCAATAAATAGTTTTGGGAAATTTGGATATTGACAAATAAAAGAATGAAACTGTGCTCCTACTTTTCTTCATGAAGAAGTCAACTCACAATGGGTGAAAGACTTAAATGTAAGATCCAAACCTATGAAACTACTAGAAGAAAGCATAGGAGAAATGCTTCATGACGTTGAACTGGACAATGATTTTTCTTTTGATAAGACCTTAAACACATAGACACAAAAAGCTAAAATAGACAAGTGGGTTTAGGTGAAACTAAAAATCTACTCCATAGCAAAGAAAATAATTAACAAAGGTAAGAGACAACCCACAGAATGGAATAAAATATTTGCAAACATATATTCTGGATATTAACCTCTTGTCAATTTGCACATATCTGACAAAGGGTTAATATCCAGAATATATATATACAAAAACTCTATTTGATAACAGAAAACAAATTATCCAATTAAAAACATGGGCAAGGGCTGGGCGCAGTGGCTCACGCCTGTTATCCCAGCACTTTGGGAGGCTGAGGTGGGCAGATAACAGGGTCAGGGCATCCAGACCACCCTGGCTAACATGGTGAAACCCCATCTCTTCTAAAAATATAAAACATTAGCAGGGTGTGGTGTCGAGCGCCTGTAGTCCCAGCTACTCGGGAGTCTGAGGCAAGAGAATGGCTGGAACCCAGGAGGCGGAGCTTGCAGTGAGCAGAGATTGAGCCACTGCACTCCAGCCTGGGCAACAGAGCAAGACTCTGTCTCAAAAAAAATAAAAACAAAAATAAATAAATAAATAAATAAATAAATGACAGAAGACCTTAATAGACATTTCTCAAAAGAAGATATACGAATGGTCAAAAAGTATATGAAAAATTCTCCACATCACTAATCATCAGAGAAATGCAAATCAATATCATAATATCTCCTCAACCCAGTTAGAATGGCTATTAACAAAAAGACAAAATATAACACTTGTTGATGAGAATGTAGAGAAAAGCATACCCTTACACACTGTTGCTGGGAATTTAAATTAGTAAAGCCATTATAGAAAATACTATGGAAGTTACGAAAAAAATTAAAAATGGAACTTCCATGTGATCAGGCAATCTCACCACTAGTCATATATTCAAAGGAAAGAAGATCAGTATGTGAATAGATACCTGCACTTCCATCTTTATTGCAATGCTATTCACAAGAGCCAAAATAGGGAATCCACTTAAGTGTCCAACACTGGATGAATAGAAAAAAGAATGAAATATTGTCATTTGTGACAACGTAGATGAAACTGGAGGACATTATGTTAAGTGAAACAAGCCAGAAACAGAAAGACAAACACCACATGATCTCACTTATGTGTGGAATCTACAAATATTGGTCTCTTAGATGCAGTGGATAGAATAGTGATCACTAGAGACTGGGAAAGGGAGAGAGGGTATGGGGATAAGGTTGGACAACAGGTACCAAATCACAATTAGAAAGGAAGAATAAGTTCTGGTACTTTATTGCACAGTAGGGTGACTATTCACAAGATACAGCTATGAGCCTCATAACAATGGTTTGATCAATGTCAGACTGTATATATAACTGTGATCCCATAGATTATAATGGATCTAAAAATTCCCATTGCCTGGTGACATCGTAGCTGTCGTAGCTTCATAGCGCAACACATTATTCATGTGTTTATGTTATGCTGGTGTAAATAAACCTGCTACGCTGCCAATCATGTAAAAGCATAGAATGTACAGTCATGTACAGTACATAAAACTTGATCATTGTAATAAACAACTATGTTTCTGGCTTTTGTAGTTACTACACTATACTTTTAATTGTTATTTTAGTGTGTATGCCTTCTATTTATTAAATAAAAAAAGGATAACTGTATAGTAGCCTCAGGCATGTCCTTCAGAAGGTATTGGAGAAGAAGACATTGTTATCATAAGAGAAGAGAGCTTCTTGCATGTTATTGTCCCTAAAAACCTTCCAGTCGTATAAGATGTGGAGGTAGAAGACAGTGACATTGACGATCCTGACTCTTTGGAGGACTAGACTGAAATGTGCATTTAACAAAAAAATATAAAAAGTAAAAAAAACAAAACCCTAAACATGTTAAAAATAAGAAGCTTATAAAATAAGAACATACAGAAATAAAATATCCTTATATAACTGTACAATGTGTTTGTATTTTAAGTTATGTGTTATGACAACAGTCAAGAAGTTAAAAAAGTTTATAAATTATTTTTAAAATAGTTTATAAAATTTATGAACTAAAAAAGTTACAGTGTGCTGCAGTTAATTTTTATGGAAGATACAATGTAAATTTAGTGTAGACTAAGTGTACGTGCTTATAATGTCCACAGTGGTGTACAATAATATTTCATGCCTTCACATTCACAGTGCTCACTCACCGACTCACCCAGAGCAACTTCCTGTCATACAAGATTTATTCATAGTAAGTGCCCTATAAAGTTGTACCATCTTTCATCTTTTATACCATATTTTTACTGTAGCTTTTCTACATTTAGATATGCTTTTGATATATAAACATTATTGTGTTACAATTGCCTATAGTATTCAGTATAGTAACTTGCTGTACAGGTTTCTAGGCTAGGAGCAATAGGCCATTTCCCATAGCCTAGGTGTGTAGTGGGCTATAACATCTAGGTTTGTAAAAGTACATGCAATGTATTTTTCAGAGCTAACTCCCTAGTTAACTGATGCTGATGCATGTCTATATTGTATATCTTAAAATAGCTAAATGGGAGTAATTTTTATGTTCTTACCACTAAAAAATGATAAATGCTTGAGATGATGAATATGCCAATTACCCTGATGTGATCATTATACAATGTATATATGTATCAAAACATTACATTATACCACCACAAGTATGCACGTAAATGTGCAAATTAAAAATAAAAAATAGTTTAAAAAGTAGATACACAATTTCAAGCACTGTGTTTTGTTTAGCTGACTATCAACTCAGATAATTATGTATTTTAGGGAGAGACTATTGGTGTTCAACATAAAGTACTGAATATTACGTGGTTTTTGTATTACTAATTGGATAAGTAGGGAAGTTGTTTTGAGAGAAATTGGTGGCCAGTTGTAGACTAGTGTTGGGTGCATTTATCTGTGATCTCTAAGTATATACATGCATAAGGCCAACTGTGAACCCAAATATTTTATTTATATTAATATATTTTAGCATTTTCTCTTCTACAGATTTTTCAAAATCAGTTTATGTGTTTTAAGTGAAAAACAAACATGACTTTGTACCCTTTTCTATCTTTTCAGTGACTGCAAGCCTTTCTTCTACCTCTAGATATATTTTTATCTATTAGTATCATTCATCTATTTGAACAGGTTTCATTGTACCTGGTGTTCATTTTGAAAATACTTTGAAACAATTTTTTTCACCAGGATGAATACCAATAAATACGTGCTGACCAAAGCTTGCTTTTTCACTATAACTAACACATAATTTACAGTTTCAGGATATTATTGCATAACAGCCTTTCAAAATGTTCTAGAAAGTCTCTTATGTTATACAAATTATTATCCAGTAATTGTACCTTCAAGTGGCTGGAGTAGCAAAATACATTCCCTAAGATATTAGGTATAGGATTTGAAACAGATAACTGATTTTTTGACATGTGCTTAAAATACAGAAGGTTTATTTTGATCATAAAAATGTTAAGCTATGTAAGTATATTTCATCCTATTGCTTTCCTATTTTACTTGTCAGCTTCAGAAATGTTCCCTTAAAAAGTCAGCTTAATAGTGTTATCTTTATGAATAAAATTCTTTGTACTTTCATATTGTTTACAACTTAAACTGCTCTATTTTATTCTCAATGACAAGGTTACTATAAATGCCATTAATAAGTATGCTATTTCATTATAATTTCATCAATAATTACTATTTTTAACATTTTCCAGGCCTGTCTTCAAGTTGTCTTCAACATGAATAAATTTATTAAAATTTGTATTATAAAAAAGTAAATATTTATACTTATTTAAAGATAAAAGTAGTAAAAATTACCAAGAATGTAATTATTTATTTAATCTTTTTTATATTTCCTTAATCCATATTTCATACTCCTTTGGTATGCTGTGTTGAAAGAAGATACTTTCTTTTCAGAAAAGTATATATTTTAAGTACCCCTCAGTCCATTTTAATTCTTGAAGGAACTAGATAACTTGAAAAAATAGGTAAGCCCTTCTTATTCAGATCGCCAGTCTATTCTACAATTCTGCTTTCCATTCTTTGGTCTTTAGAGTTGTCACTTTAAAATACAGGCTTAAGGAAGTGAATAACTGTATTTTTCAATTCTGTTTTTACTCATCAATATTATTCAGTTATGTAGTATATTATCAATATTATTCAGTTATGTAAAAAATATATTTTTGTCGTAATAATTGCTTTGGAGAAGCAATAGTTCACCCTTATCCACATGCTCTTCTTATTTTCCTTTTAATTACCTAAAATGTGACTGTATTCATCCATTTCCATGCTGCTGATAAAGATATACCTGAGACTGAGAAGAGAAAAAGGTTTAATTGGACTTAAACTTCCACATGGCTTGGTAAACCTCAGAATCATGGCAGGAGGCAAAAGGCACTTCTTACATGGTGGTTGTAAGAGAAAATGTAAAAGAAGCAAAAGCAGAAACCTCTGATAAACTCATCATATCTCGTGAGACTTATTCACTGTCACAAGAATAGCATGGGAAAGACAAGTCCCTGTGATTCAATTACTTCCCACTGAATCTCCCCCACAACATGTGGGAATTCTGAGAGATACATTTCAAGTTGAGATTTGGCTGGGGACACAGCCAAACCACATCATTCTACCCCTGGCCTCTCTCAAATCTCATGTCCTCACATTTCAAAACCAATCATGCCTTCCCAACAGTCCCCCAGAGTCTTAAATAATGTCAGCATCAACTCAAAGTCTATGGTCTAGAGTCTCATCTGAGACAAGGCAAGTCCCTTCTGCCTATGCCTTGATTTTGTCTTAACCTAGTTTCACATACCTATGGGACTAGGTAAACTCCCACATTTTAAGTCCAATTTCTCCAAGTAGGATATTGGGAATGGCTACTTAGGTATGTTTTGAAATATAGAGACTCATCTTGAATTATTCACCTTTATAAATACCGTATCTGTGCTGACCTGGACCTTTGAGAGCCAGTTATTTCTTCCTAGTTGTTGAACTATTTCTTTCCTTATACAAAATTGACCAAGGTGTCCTTATTTGAAGTATTTGGCAAGAGCAATAATTTGTTTGGCCCAGTCTTTATGCCTCAACCTTCTGTGCCCTTTAAGTAATTTGTGATCTATCTTTGCCTGCTTATATCAGCAGGTATAGGATTGAGCATCTGTGCTATTTAGACTGCTGAGTTCTCTGTAGTAATAGAGGACAGACAAGCAATGAAAATACTGTAGTGAACTAGCAATGACTGAAATAGCATGCTGGAGATTTTCCTTTTGATGAGGGAAACTTCTAATTTATCAAGTACAGATGATTTGACAACCTCAGATCTACACTCAACCCCCTCTCTGGGTTATTCCTGGGCACAACAATCTGACCAGGGCACTATATATTTCTGGTCTGACGGGGATTCTATGGGAAAAAGGCTTGCCATCAAACCTCTCCTATCCTGTGTCTCTCCCAGGCAACAGCAGAGCTCCATGGAAAGGCAAACTCCTACCCAATGTCTGCAATCTTAAGCTTTCCCTAAGTAAAAATGCTCTCAACCTTCCCCTCCCACACTAACTCCTCAAGGTCCCAGAGACATTCCTATTCTCTACTAATTGTGAAAATCACTTGAGTGGCTGGGTTGTGGCAGGAATCTGAGAGAAAAGAGAACCATTCAGGCTATTATATTCTCAGAATATGTATTATTTCAGATTAGAAGTAAAATGTACAAATAATCATTGTTCATGTGCCATGAAGTTCAACATCTTATACAGATTAGGGAACTGCATTGAATCTCTTTTTATCCCATAAATGTGAAGCGAGTTTATTGCACTCATTGCCATCATGTTTCAGACCAGTGAGGCAGAATACCAGTCATATACACAACTTATTTGAAGCAGATGTCTTACTCACAGATAGGCAGCCAGGGACAACATAAACCTAGAAATCATTGAGAGCTACTCCCCCAAAGCTCAGTAAAGTGGCCTGGAATTGATGGAGTCTTGTCTGTAAATTTCCTACTTGCACAACAGCTAAGGGACCCCCACAAGCAGCACAACCCAGCTTATATACCTCAGGGGCAACATGACACATTGGTTTAAACACTGAAGGATATTTTGTTCTCTGGAGAGGATTGGAACAGACCCAGAGGATCTTCTCATTAGTCCTTTTATCTCAGGATGTTGCATTACCAGCACATTCTACAGGTATTTCTGTAAATCAGAAAGGGGGGAAACTTTTGATTTAAGGTCACCCTGAGAATGTTCTTGTATAACAGTCTCCCTTTCTTTTGCTATCATAACAATGATTTGAAAAACCCAGTCATTTAGAAAATCTCACATTCTGTATTATTTCCAGGCAGTCCTGGAACCAATCCCTCATGAATACCTAGGGATAACTGTGTTTTCCTAATTTGCATCTTTATAGAAATATCCACAAGCCCCATATTAAATCAATCAATGAATAATCAATTTCAAAAACTCCCTAGTGGGGTATATGTCTGTGTGTGTGTCTCTGTGTGTGTGTGTGTGAGAGAGAGAGAGAGAGAGAGAAAGCAATTATACGTGTCTATCAAAAGGGATAATAAAGTATTGTTTACCTAACTATATTTAATATTATGTATCTGCGAAAACTATTACTAATTTTGTTTCTTCTATTTCAATCAGGAACCAAACCAAAATTGAAAAGCTGCTAGAATCATGGATTTCAGGGGGAAAAATATCCTTTTGTATTGACTGGCAGGCATTTTTGAAAGACCTTTGGAGACTCATAGTACCACTTAATGATCTTTATATATTTTATCTAAAGTGTCTATCCTCAATTTTTTTAACTATACATTTCACAGAAATTAAATCAATATTAAGGATCAAATTCCTGGTCTTTCTGGGTTTCAAAGTACAAAGGCTTTCCTGAGTTCACATTTTATCAGGACTAGCAATCTAATCTTGAAAGACTCACCTGACCTTTAAAATACATGAACCAACTCTTCTACTGAGTTTTTCATTCTGTGATCTCTTGCCATACTGATGTTTCACAGAGGATTAGTTAAAAAAAAAAAAAAACTAACTTTTGACTCGAACTCTGGCAAAAACATACTTTAAGATCCTAAAATTACACCTTGTATTATTTTTGTTATTTCATGTATTTTAATTTTCTACATACCAAGAGCACTAGAATATTCCCAGATAGACTATTTTTCATCATTCATATTAAGTACAGTGTCAGGTAACTAGTAGATATTGATAAATTGGTATTTGACTCTTGTCTTATTCTGTATTATGAGGTTATAACAAAATATCTGTGACTGGGTGATTTATAACAAACACATTTATTGGCTTGTAGTTCTAGAGGCTGGTAAGTTTCAGGTCTCGGTACCAGCATCTGGTGAGGACCTTCTTACTATGTCACCTCCTGGTGGAGGGTAAGAGAGAGAAAAAAGGGGGACACCCCAGCAATAGCAAACTCACTTTCATGATCACAGCATTAATCTATTCAGTCTGCCCTCATAGCCTATTCACTACTGATTAAGCCCCACCTCCTAATACTGTTTCATTGGGAGTTACATTATCATCATATGCTTTTCTAGGGGGATATATTCAAACCCTGGCAACTATCAAGTTTGTATTTTATCAGGATTAGAAAACTATCTTGGAAGACTCATTTGGAAATTAAAATTAAAAAATAAACTCTACCTCTCACTGATTTATCCATTTCCAAATCCCTCAAGAGACAAATACTATCATTTTAAGGAATACGGATTAGCACTCAAAAAATGTTAGTTAAATGAAAGGATATATTAATACATAAATGTAGTATAATATTCTTCCTCTTGAATTGCATGGGTTCAAACTGGTAATAGTGAAGTTAAGAAGGCATAGATGCGTGTAATCTGAAGCAATAAGGAAAAATATTTTTTGAAGTTACTTGGACTGGCTCATAATGAAAACAAATATTTGAAAATAAAAGAATTCAGGCCATATTCTTATATTTATAACACACATGATGGAGAAGTCAGATGCAGCAACAGGAAGAAGGAAATGTAATTGATATGTAGACTTTGATTCATGCCTGACTACACAGGAATATTCTGTTCTTAACTCTGCCATTATTCAAACTGGCTTTTCTTAAATTACATTTAAGTCTAGAAAAATTAGACTAATAGCAACCTGAAGTAATTCTCTTTCTTCAATACACATTGGATAACTATAAAAGTAATAGAGAATTTTGACATAGTTCTACAATGCTTTAATGGCAAAGAGTGAGCTAATTTCGGAAGCTTAACAAATAAGTTCTAACTAGAGAAAAGCCTGCTCTTATAAAAGAGAGAATGCTCTCTAAGAAATATCAAATCCTAATGTATCAGTTTTGCTGACATATTGAGAAATTAAAGTAACATTCACAAAAGATTCACTTAAAAAAAATTACCAAAGTAAGTAGTTTGTCATGTTGAAAATCTCAAAAATATATACAAATTTGAAAATAAAGAGTATATCTTATAATACAATTGATTTCAATATGTCTGAGTTGATTAAAAATATAATTTTATGAAAAGCTCATAGAAATAATAAGAAATTTAGAAATCCCTTGAGTGTTTAATTTATTACAATATTGGTCCAGTTGTCTAACCATTATTTAAGAAATAAGGAAGTTTTCATGTACTTTAAAAAATTACAGTGTTAATATTACAATTGTTCCCATATCAAATATTTTTATCTTAAACTCCAAAAAGTCTTATATTTTTATTCTTCCTTTTGTCTCTATCTTTTTACAATGGAATAAGAATAATAGGCCTCATCCCCCTTCCTAAAAATTGGCTCATATACATTCAGAATGTGTAAAACTGATTAGCAGATGAGTTTCTGTAAAAGATAATAGGATATAACAAGAAAACATTTTTTCTAACTTTGAAATTTCATCTTTTATATTTTTTAAAGTTATAGAAACAATTATTTGTTTTTCCCAGAAAAGAACATTTTAGAAATATTTTCCTAATTTATCTTAAGGATATTTTCATGCCTGCTTTATCCCTTTACCATTTGTAAATTTTGTAAGACAATAGACAGTCATTATCACCAATAAAGGTAATGAGATCATTCCTGTTTTAAGAAGAAAATAAGGAATTGAAAGTAAAAATAATATAGTATAAGGAGATTGTTGCTTTGGCATACTTAGCAGTAGAGGAGAGCAGTTCTAATCATCTACCATAATGGTAAAAGGGCCCAAAATGTTTGGTACTTTCAACTTCAATAGGATCTCCTTCTGAGCTAACTCACATGACTGTTGGTAGGCTTAAGAATACCTTTTCATATATATTTGTTTGAGTTCTTTGTAGATTCTGGAAATTAGCCCTTTGTCAGATGAGTAGATTGCAAAAATTTTCTCCCATTCTGTAGGTTGCCTGTTCACTCTGATGGTAGTTTCTTTTGCTGTGCAGAAATACAAGAAAAAAACAAACAACCCCATCCAAAAGTGGGGAAAGGATA
>NC_045442.1:52971377-52987212 GCF_002776525.5 Piliocolobus tephrosceles | reverse complement strand
TCTAGGGTTTTTATGGTATTAGGTCTAACATTTAAGTCTCTAATCCATTTTGAATTAATCTTCGTATAAGGAGTAAGGAAAGGATCCAGTTTCAGCTTTCTACTTATGGCTAGCCAATTTTCCCAGCACCATTTATTAAATAGGGAATCCTTTCCCCATTTCTTGTTTCTCTCAGGTTTGTCAAAGATCAGATGGTTGTAGATGTGTGGTATTATTTCTGAGGACTCTGTTCTGTTCCATTGGTCTATATCTCTGTTTTGGTACCAGTACCATGATGTTTTGGTTACTGTAGCCTTGTAGTATAGTTTGAAGTCAGGTAGCGTGACACCTCCAGCTTTGTCCTTTTGACTTAGGATTGTCTTGGCAATGCGGGCTCTTTTTTGGTTCCATATGAACTTTAAAGCAGTTTTTCCAATTCTGTGAAGAAACTCATTGGTAGCTTGATGCATATCTAATCTTTAACTAAGGTATAGGGTCTGGAAAACTTCTTCTAGAGCCTTGATGAGTTTCTTAATCATAAGTGGACCCTTGTACTAGGTGTATGTGTAATAACGTTTTTATTATTCTTGTGTTTTTTTTTTTTTTTGAGATGCAGTTTCACTCTTGTCACCAAGGCTGGAGTGCAATGGTGTGATCTCTGCTCACTGCAACCTCCGCCTCCCCAGTTCTAGCAATTCTCCTGCCTCAGCCTCCCAAGTAGCTGGAATTACAGGTGCCCTCCACCATGCCCAACTAATATTTGTATTTTTAGTAGAGACAGGATTTCACCATGTTGGCCAAGCTGGTCTCCAACTCCTGACCTCAGGTGATTTACTCACCTTGGCTTCCCAAACTGCTAGAATTACAGGCATGAGCCACAGTGCCTGGTCCTGCTTTTATTATTCGATCAAACTTTAGGGTCTGAGAAAACCCACGTGGGGTGTTAATGGGTTTGTTTTCACATTTCAGCCCTTGTACTCAGGCACCAGTTTATCCAGTTCTTTTATGCATTCATCAGAATTGTAGTGAAGAGTTTTTGGAAACTGGCTGCTCTTGCTGCTAATGGAAACCTGGCCTGCCACAGAAAGTCAGAGTCAGAAAGAGCGTTAAGAAGCCACAACAAGTAACCTTTGTGTGGTATCTTGGACAGGATCCTGGGACAGAAAAAGGAGGTTAAAAACTAAGGAAATCTGGATAAACTATGGAGTTTAGATAATAATATATCAATATTGATTTGTTAGTTTTGACACATGTACTATAGTAATATAAGATGTTACAATAGAGGAAGCTGAATATATGGGAACATTCTTTCCTATCTTCAAAACTTTTCTGTAAATGAAAAGAAAAAACCTATTCTATAATATTCCATAATAGTTTACAAAAAAAATTTAAAGTCTATACTTCCTTAATATTGATAAAATATGTTGCTACAAATTTAAAAGCTTAAGGACCAATATTGTTATATAATAACAAATTATTAAACATTTTCATTATCTCAGAATTTTATACACATGTAAGTACTATTGCCAAATTAACCTTAAATTATGCCACCTTGTAACATGACCTTGCAGTGCCTAACTGGTAAACAGCACCCGTAGGTGACATACCACATGAGTTTTGCAGTTCCCAAACTAGCCCATCTCCTGTGCACTTGTTACTGATGGCGAAGCCATAGGGGTCCGCAGCAACCTCAGTTCTTGCCTCCTCAGAAGAAAGAATTTGACTGAGGGGCATAAGGCAGAAGAAGAGGCAGAGGCAAGTTTTAGGGCAGAAGTAAAAGTTTATTAGAAAGCTTTATGGCAGTGAAGACTAAATTCTGATTTTTCTTATATTGCCCCAGTTCTTATCTAGGGGTTTGGGTAGTCATGTCCTACAAACCTTAAATTATCATCAGATAGTTTTTATTTAACCCTATATATTGTGACTTACTTTCCAATCTGACTCTGGCATAACATTATGTAACAGAAAAAGAAAATCAATCTATTTTACCCTAAAACATGTTTCTTTGCCATATAGTGAAATGGTTCTTGAAAGCCATCATTTACGGGGAAAATTTTACATCTGTGAAGAATTTCTATCAATCATAGCTAGATCTTTTTCTTCTAGGCCCTCCCAATCATGAAGATATTAATAGAGAGCCCAGAGCCTTTTAAAAATCTGAATAGGAAATATTTGCCATCTATTTTCTCTAAGGGCAGTGACTATGAGACTTCAAAAGAACCTTGTTCTTCACAATCTTTTATCTTAACCTGAACATGTCCTTTCTATTCATCCTGGGTCTTTAGACAAATTCAACCAATTGTCAACCAGACAATGTTTAAATTTACCTATTACCTGGAAGTCCCTGCTGCGAATTGTCCTGACTTTCTGGACCAAACCAATGTATTTCTCAATTGTATTTAATTGATGCCTCATGCCTCCCTAAAACGTATAAAACCAAGTTGTACCCTGACCACCTCTGGCACAAGTTCTCAGGACCTCTTGAGGGCTGTATCATGGGCCATGGTCACTCATATTTGGCTCAGAATAAATATCTTCATATATTGTACAGAGTTTGACTCTTTTTGTCAACAGCAGTAATGAAAAGAAAATAAAGCACATGTGGAAGAAGAGCAGGCACGCAATTTGAGAGATCAAGATCGCAGTTTCACCTTTTGACTTGGGATTTTATACGTTGACAATTTCTTCCCCCCTGAGTCTTCCCTTGGGGTGGGCTGTTCACATGTGCAGTGGCCTCTGCTAGCATTTGGGAGGGAAGCATGCACAGTGTGTTTACTGGAGTTGCACACAAACTCACTTGAGGTGTTCTTCCCTTATCAGTCGAATGTCTCTAGGAATTATACATCTGTTAAATTCTGCCATTTTGCCTCTTAACACGTGTGGGTGAGCCCACTCACCCAATTCCTGAAGGCTTACAGGGAAGTTACTGATCACCAGCTTTGGATTTTTCCTATCTTTTGGGAGGCTACCGTTCCCTGGTGCCAGCTGCGAGCAATTATTATTTTAGATAGACAGTTAACAACCACTTGACCATCACCTGATCATCACCTGACATTTCTGTTTGTGGAAGGGGCAGCGGGAGGGGGTTTCTCTATTGCCTTGTTCATGTCTAATTAGCTACCTACTCTAATACACCAAGAGGAATTTTGTGACATCACATTTTAATTTTGAGTCAATGTAAAATTTCTATAAAAGTTTTCAAACGAAGTTGACAGAAATCTGATAATTTGTTGTCAAGCATCCCCCCACAAAGCCACATTTTGTGAGCTAGAAGTAACATATATGACAGAACTGTGACAGCCAGGTTGGAGGATGTTCCTGGGAAAACTCCAATCTGCTTGCACTCTGGGGTGGAGTCTCAGGAAAGAGCAGGAAAGAGCCTGGCCCCTCCTTTTCCTGTGTAGAACCTGGGATTCGAATGACTAGTCAGGGAGCGCTGTAGCAGGAACTCTGGCCTTGTGAGAGTCCCAATAACACCCTGTCTTTCTCACCATTGAAATTGTCTGTGAGGCTAAATTTTCATGGTCATGGCACAAAGAACCCCATCTTTAGCTGAACTTAAAAAAAGTCCTGCAACAGAACCACCAGGGATAATTTTTTAGCTGTAGGGACCTTCCTGGAAACTTGAATTTGCTTTCTGAACAGTCCCTAGACAAAGGGGCAAAAGGCACAGATAAGTAGTTTAGGCAAGATGGAAAAAATACAGATTCTATTTTCTACCGGAGTTGATGTTCATGGCAAATCTCAAAGGACTTGCAGTTACTATGGGCATGGGGATCTATGTTTTGGAACAAGATTAGGCAGGAAAAAATGCAAAAGTTTAAATTGAAAAAAAATCATATTGAAATTGTTCTTCAGAATCTCTGGTTCCTTCTATGGTCTTTAGAGTCTTCCTTCTATTATCACGTCCTCACTGTTCCTCAGCAAAACTCCAGGTATCAGCACAGAGCCAGGATATGAATAAGTGCTTTCACGTGGTAATTGCTTTGCCCTGAGAGGAATCCTAGGAAATGGCCATGAAATTTTGTATTTCTGTGTTCCGAATAAATTTTCACTTCTATCTAATCTGGTATTCTATCTTTTAAAATAGAACTGAAGTGTCATTGTGCTGCTTCAGAGAGCTGAACATAATGTAAAAATCATTTGGATACACAACCGGTCATGTTTTGTAATGTAAAAAACAAAACAAAAGGCCCTTTTCCTTCTATTTCTGAGTTTGAGCATTTCATTGCTCACTATCAGTGACAGTAATAACATTGCTTGTTTTTAAAACTGAAAATAGTTTTAAAAAATTTTAGGAAAATGTCACTTATACTACACATCACTAGAATAAATATTACTTTCATGTACAATGGTTTCTAAGCTTCTGATGGATTAGTTAATTGTGCAAATCATCTGAGGAAAAGAGTTAAGATATTTTGAGCACATTGAGCACTTGCATTTATTGTGACTGATTTAAGACAGACACGTGAGGGTTAAAAAAAAGAATATTATGTTGGTTGGAATTTCAAGTTTTTTTTTTTTTTTTTAATGCTTTGAAAAATCTAATCCCTTTGTCAGGTTCACAACTATGCCAAATGTCATGCTTAGGGTCAGATTTGAGACCTAGCTGAGGTCCGAGGGGAGTGAGTGGATGGGCAGATAGCTGAAAGAAAACTTGGGACATCATAGGCAGGTGAAATGTTGTTTTATGCAGTAGCTCTCTCATCAGCAGCTCTCTCACACTATCCACCTTTATCTCAGCTGTCTGCTCAAGCTCTGCAGCTCCTCTCAGCAGCTAGCTTTGTGGCTTCTCCTGCCTCCATGCCTGCAGCTGTACTCCCTGGTTTACAAGGCCAGCTACAAGGTCAGTAACTTAACTCTCTCTGGGCATAAGCTGGTTCCTGGCTCCCCTCTGCTCACCTCCAAGGCAACCAGCTCTCCCTTACAGGAGTCAGTAGCATTACTCTCTCCTGGGCACCAGCACACATACCATGTTGAGCCCATGCACAGCATCAGCAGGACAGTTACATCTTTCCAAACAATAATGGCTCCAAGATAAGTATGAGCTTACACAAACAGGCTACATAACATGTGGAGGTGTGCACCTGCACCCTAAACTTATTGAGTCACTCTGGCCTGGATGTCCACCTTGGCCTATTCCTTGACCAGGTACATCCATGTACCTTACATTCCACCCCCTATGCCAAGGGAGACATAAGTTTCAGGCACACAGGCCAATACACAGGCTTGGACACACAGGTCTGACACATAAGCTTTGGGCATGCAGGCCTAATACATACACATAGGCTTGACACATAAGCTTTGGGCATGCAGGCCTGATTCATAAACATCTGGGTACACATAGGCTTGACACATAAGCCTGACACATAAAATTTGGGCACACAGGCCTGATTCATAAGCCTCTGGGTACACAAGCAGGTGTCACCTCCTTGGTGATCACTATTCACATTGCCCTGAGTTCAGCTCATTAGCTATATTGCCTACACCTTGTTTCAAACCATATGGTATCAGTGCTAAGTTGGACGGCGACAATCCAGGCAATAGTAGTACCTCAGCTAGACCCACCTATTTGGGTCCCCATTAGGAAAAAAAGGACACCCTTCCCTAAACAGTGAAGGCTCAGTGTCTAGGGGTGCCTCAGACTCCATGGCCTTATACCCTATGGTCTTATCTTGCATTAGGACTACAGGTTCCAAGACCTCTTGCAACTCTGATGCTAAGGAACTTGTACTAAGTGTACTCCACTGCTTCAAGTAGGCACCCTGCTCCACTAAAGTAGATGTCTGTGCCACCCCATTCTGGGGGGTCATTACCCATGAACACACCCATCCCACTATTGGCTAAGTCATCCACACGATGACTGTAATCCATCCTGCCATACTCTTATGAGTCTAAAGAGCAGCATGTGCAGTTACTAACAGTTTTCCCAGTCTGAAGGGTCATTACCCGTGAATGCACCCATCCCACCATCGGGTAAATCATCCACACAATGACTGTAACCCATCCTTCCATGCTCTTATGAGCTAAAGAACAGCATATGCAGTTACTAACTGCATTCCCAGTCCAGGGCTTTGTCATCCATGAAGGCACACATCCTGCTATTACTAACTGCTTCTCTATTAAGGAATACCAGAGCTCAACTCCTTTCCATAGTTGGGACTAAAAGTCCATTGGCATACTCAGATGCTCTGTGTCCTGCTATAGGCCCTAAATAAAAATATTTGTGGTCGCATGAACATCTAGCTTAAATGGGCACCTCCGATCAACTGCCCATAGGACCTGTGCCTGCTGAGTAGCATGCTTGGCTGCCAGGAAAGGCTGTCTCAGCCTCACCATCCAATCCCAGGCAAGGGGGCATTGCCACTTCTAAATCTGACAGAGAATCAGATTTAACATCATTAACAAGGCTACAACATATGGTGGGGCTATGCATATAGTCCTGCGGCAACACTGTGAAAGTCCATTGTCACCCTTCTATGAAGACAAACTGTTCCTGGCTCTTTGGAACTACGTGGATTCAGAGGGATGCATTGGCCAAATCCACCAAACAGTGGAACCCTCCAGTTCTGTTGTTAAATGGTCCATTAAGTCCATGACAGACAGCACAGCTGCCAAGCTGTGCAAAACATCACCCCCAGAATGTCTTTAGGTACGAGAGAGAAAGACATAGTGCATAAGTGGAGAGCCGAGCAGCCGATGCCAAGATGCAAAGATACAGGTTTTACTTTTACTGACCGATCTTCATAACAGTTAATAAATGCAGCTATGCCCAGAAACTTATCTGGGCTCAGGGCCCAGTGGATTGCCAAATCCACAGGCGGCCTTTGGTTGTCCGGTGCCCCACCAAGTCAGGCACCTCGGCCAGTTCTCTCATCAATCAGAAAAGGCTTTACACTTCCACCTGACTGCAGTTGGTAATCTGTGAACTGGAACACCCCGATGGGACCTCACTGTGCAGCAAAGTCCTTCTCTCAATCTTGGAGGTAGGGCAGGAAATGTGTTAGCTCCTTCATTCCAGAGAGGGAGTATTCAGGCAGAGGGCGCCCCCAGACACTGCCAACATTACTTGCTTAACTCCTGCAACTCAGCAAGGGCACAGGCACCAAAGGAAGTGTGTTGCACCACAGTAGGGGGTCTCTGGACTATCCCTGGGGCCCAACAGCTGCTCATGTTCTATTTTCTGAAGGACCAGGGGGCCAGCCTGCAAGAGAAGTTCTTCCTCCTCCCTGTGCCTCGTCCTGCAAAGACTGGGCATGCACTTCCCCCTGCATAGTCACAAACACTCATCTGACTCTGATGAGGACAGCACAGGCATGCTTCCTTCTAGGCGTTGTACACTTCCAGGTATGTCAGTGCCATCTCCACATTTGCGAGAGACATATCCATTGGCTTACATGTTTTGATTGCAGTCCATCCTCACAGCACAGTGGCCACCGGGTACCACAGCTCATGCTGTGGCCACATAGCGGACACAAAAGCTTTAGGTGCTGAAAATCCACTCACTTCATCCTGCGGATGTCGCCAATTGTCAGGATCATATCTACACCAAATGTCCCGCTCAGGGTCAGATTCTAACCCCAGCTGAGGTCTGACGGGAGTGGGTTCATGGGCAGACAGCTGAAAGAACACTTGAGTGGGGGCATAGGCAGGTGAAATGTAGTTTTATTCAGCAGCTCTCTCACCAGCAGCTCTTTCACATTGTCCGCCTTTATCTCGACTATTTGCTCCACATGTAGCTCCTCTCTGCCACCCCCACACCTGCAGCTACATTCTCTGGCTTACAAGGCCAGCTACAGCGTCAGCAGTTTAACTCTTTCCCTCTGGGCACAAGCCGATGATAAAACTGGAAATGTATATTTGTTTTAGTCTAAAAAAATACCTGAGATTGGCTTTTTAAAGAACAAAAATATATTAGTTCTGGAGAGTAAGAATCCAAGAACAAGTTCCCTGCAGGTTAGTGTCCAGTGAGGACCCAGTCTCTGCTACCAAGATGGTGCCTTGTTGCATCCTGAGGATGGGACAAACACTGAGACCTGACTTGGTGGAAGGCACAGAAGAGCAAATGGGCCTGGTTAGTTCCTCTATCCATTTATAACACTAATCCCAACCACGGGAGTGGAGCCCTATGACCTAATCACCCTAAAGGCTCTACCTCTTAATACTGTTCACTGGGGATAAAGTTTCAACATGAATTTTGGAGATGACACAAACATGTAAACCATAGCAATAATGCATCTATAATGCTGATAATGCTAAATTGAAGACAAGAGTATGTATTTTATTGTGAAGTAGCATGAATCAGCCATATCTGCCCACAACCTGGTTTTCTTTCTCTGGCCTAGGCTAATAGGTTCCAAAATTTTGTAAAGTTTTTAAAAATATCGAAAAGAGAAACACTTCAAGACATAACACTTACATCAAATTAAAATTTTAGTGTTCATAAATAAAGTTTTATTGGAGTACAATCACACTCATTTATTTGCATATTGTCTCTGGCTGCTTACAAGCCACAACAGTAGAATGGAATAGATTTGATAGGGGCTGTGTATATTTCTCTATGGCTAAAGTATTTACTATTTGGCTCTTATAAAAAAGAAAACAGAAAAAAAATCTCTGCCCCTGTCCTAGACTATGTGAACTTACTAAAGATCATTGTCTTAGTTTTGATTCTGGGTTTTTTTTTTCTTTTTTTCTTTCTTTCTTTTTTTTTTTTTTTTTTTTTGGCTACGGCCTAGACTAAATTATTTGAACTTCTTCTCTCCCAGGCTGGAGTGCAGTGGTGCAATCGTAACTCACTGTAGCCTCAAACTTCTGGGCTCAAGCATCCTCCTGTGTCACCTTTCTGGGTAGCTAGGACTACAAGTGTGTGCCACCATGCCCTGCTAAATTTTTATTTATTTGTTTATTTATTTTTTATAGAGAGGGGAGTCTCACTATGTTGCTTAGGCTGGTGTTGAACTCCTGACCTACAAATAATCCTCCTGCCTCAGCCTCCCAAGGTGCTGGGGTTATAGGTGTGAACCACCATGATTGACGTTCTCTTTTTCATAATAATAACATAGGGGCATCATTTCCTTAATTTCACTCTTCAGTAGTCATAGAAACTTCTTGTTTCTTCTTCTGAAATTATTGAAAGATTTAAAATGTTTAAAGCCTAAGGGTAGGAAATTATATCATTAGTATTCCCAGAGGATTGCTTTTGATAGATCTTCAAAGATGTTTGTGATGTGCTTGAAGCATCTGGCTGCCACTATTTTATTTTATCATTATTTAGAATTATCTTAGTGCATAGAACAATTGGAATTTTCCTTATTTGGCAGAATTGTCAAGAAGCTGGTTTAATTTTAGAGTTCCATGGCTTTCTACAAAGATAAAACACAAACTTTTACTTTATTCGTGTGTCTGTACAGCATTTGTAGTCTATTATATTTATTTGCTTATATGTGTTTGGGGAAGACATGTAATTGCCCCCAAATCCCCATTCTTTCTTTTCTCTACAATGATATGACTTCTAATTTTTAGCTGCCCAGAATAAAGACGACATACCTCTGTCTCTTTTGAAGTTAGATATGGCCATGTGACTTAGCTCTGGTCAATGGGATGCAACTGAAAATTGTACGTGCAATTGTCAGGATGTAATGTATCTTTAAGGGAGAGGAGCTTCTTCTTAGAGTTCATAGTTCTGACTACCTATTAGGTCCAATGTGATGTAATGGTCGGAACTCCAGGTATTACCTTGGACCGTATTATACTCTTGGTAATAAAACCCATACTAGACCAATAAAAAACATGAGCCTGAATTTCTTAAATTGTTTATGTTATTGATTGGGGACTGATTGCCTTTCAGTTGTGATGGTTAGAGAGAAATAAGCTCTTGTGTGATTTAAAGTGCTTGCTATTTTGAGGTATTCTTTTGCCACTTTCAAACATAATTCTAAATCTTACATCCCGTATTGTATTTAAAAAATTCTAAGCATGCTTTGATTATTCTTAATAAAATTTTCCCTAATTATACTCTTTTAAATCTAAATGTTTTGAATAAGGCTGACTTTATTTCTGGAGTTCTTAGATGAGCACCTGACCTTGTCCTGGTCAAACATCACGCCATCCCCTGAGCCAGAGTGATTGCTTTGTGAATGTTCCTAAAATCTAAACCATAATAGTGGTTCACATTCTTGGGTCTTTTGCTGAAACTTTTGGAAAAGAAAGGCTCTCTTGCTTTTATAATTGCTAAACTATGAGGGTATATGTTTGGACCTACCCAACAGCTAATAGCACAGCAAAGTGGAATCACACTGGGAAAGAAGTCAACACGTTATCAAAGAGAAAACTCAGCTGAAACAGAGATGGCACAGGGTGAGATACAGACTGTAGCCTCTGGATCTTAAGCCTCTGTATCTAGCCAAGCCCAAAGCGAAATACTTCTTGACTAATTTTTTGAAGCACTATGTATCTTGCTACTCCCCTCTCTCCCACTTTTTTATAACAACCCCATGAATTTGGGGATTTATGGGTTGACCTTATTAAATTACAGAGCCCACAACTATATTGCGAGGAGAAGAATTGCTTAACATATGTTTGCAGAATTCAGTTGAGGTAAAACCCAGGGCTGATTGATCATTATCTGAGATTTCACTAATTTTATTCAAATGATTCAGAACTTATACAACAAAGTGCCTATTGTCTTCATAAATCTTCCAATAAATGATGCTTCCATTGACATCGGGGATTCCATTGACACCTTGTCCTTTGGGACAAGCGAGATCTGCTGTTCTGAAGTTATCTTCAGTCAGTGTTATTTATAACTGTTAAAGCTTGTTATATGAAAGATAATGTGAGTTCTGAAAATAGCCAAAATAGAGTTGAAGTCAGGGTTGGAAATTGAAAGTACTAAAGGGTATGAAATAGTAGCTTTGGAAGTGAGGGGGGGAAATATATATTTTTTAAAGTACCTACAGTATGCTAGGTCTTTTGCCAAACACTTCACATACATAACTGCTAATATTACTTAAGTACATGCTGGGCCCAACCATGATGCTAAATGCTTTACATGACGTTTCTTATTTAATTCTCATGTAAGCTTACCTGAAAGACATTATTATTCCATTTACACTTGAGAAATTAATGAATTGTCTGAGTTTGCCCAATTAAGAAGGCATGACAAATAAGCATCCCATAAAAAAGTCAACAAAGTGTTTTCCTTCACCCCACTCATGGTTCTACCCAACCCTCTTTACTGCACAAAAATTAATATGATCTCTACTTTTAGATATCCAGGGCTCCTAGGTCTCCTACTGTTCAGTACAAAGAGGTGCTTGGACACAGCTAGATGTACTAGAAAATTCTCCCAGAGAAGTAGTTCACTTCTGTGCCACTTGATATATTTACTAAGAGCTGGCAAGAAACAGAAAATATTAGGCTACAGGAGCTTCCTGTTTATAAAAAAAATAGGCTTTATAGGGACAATAGAGTGTTCAAAGCCCAGATGGCAATAACTTAGGGAATTTCTATACTAGCAGCAGTGTGGGTTACTGACCTTTTAGCCATTCAGTTCATCTAGCTCCATCTTGCAGTAGAGGCAACAGGGTTATTCAGCAAAAAATGGTTTAACATTTTGCTAATAAGTATTTAGCTCCTGAGGTGACAGCTTTATTTGAAAGAATATGGCTTTGTTTTGTTTTGTTTTTGGCTCATTGGTTCATAGCCTTGCTTCTTCTGTTATTATCTCACTAAATCTAGGATATTCTTTGATGTGTCCCCAAACAGTAACCGATTCAACTTTCCTTTGAAATGCACTTCTTGACAGTGCCATGGGCATATACTCTCTAGGACTCTCATTTTCCTGATCTATTTCTTTCTTTTTCTTTTTCTTTTTTATTTTTTTTAAGGTTAAAGTAGCGATATTTTTTATTTCTCATTTATATGAAATGAAACCAAAATTTCAACTACATTGCTATTGTAACTGTTCACAAAATCTGTTGGGTTGCCCTCAGATTTTTCAGCAGACAGACTTAAGACACTCTTTTCCCCTTTTTATTAGAGGAATCTATCACTTAAATAGTAGAAAAAAATGGCTAAATCAAAACTCCCACATCCAATTAAAAAAATGCCTGATGAACATCGATCTATTTCAATGAAAGTCTCCTATAAGTTTTAACTGAGAAAACAAGCAAGTAGCTGATTGTTACCTTGTGCATCAGTGGTAATAATCAGTATCCTAAACATTGCAGGGTCACAGAAAGACAAGGGGTCTCTGATGGTATTGTATTTTCTCTATTTGTTTCTCTGAAACCAATCCAGATATTGGAGTAGAGGCAATGAGTCATGAGGCTTGATGGATGTACATGCTGTGGTCTGTAAATAGAGGTTGATGTTGTTGTTTAAAAGGACATCTAACACTTTTGGCAGCAGGCTTTCATTTTATCCGCTTCTTCTCTACCTCTCAATAGAATTAGTTTTGCAGCAATGACTATATAGGAACACTGTCACATTCTGTAACTCTGTGTGACTGCCTGCTCAAGAAACGGCTTGAAATTTCCTACCATTACAGCAGATAAAAGTCAGCTCTGTTGTAGTGTTGCAAAAGATAGGATGAACCAGGCTTGCTTCTGGCTTTTAATGAGATCACAGAAAACAATGCCAAGAGCATAATGAGGTGAGGGGGGTCCAGACACAGAAAATGGGGAAACAAAGGGAGATTAGCCTTATGTGCTCACACACAACTGTTCTTACCTTTGGCAAAACATTTAATCTCTTTATGCCTCATTTTGCTATTGATAAACTAGGAATACAATGATTACTAGAGAATTTGGGGGAGAATTAAATAATTGAATAAGTATTTCTAGAGTTTCTCTATGCACATTCACCCTATTACCAAGCACCTAATACCAGCTTTGAGGATGATGATGAAGAGGAGGAGGATTATGATTATCTTTAAATGCAAACATGGAAAGGGTTATTTTGAAGTAAAAGTGCCTAAGAGAAGTTGATTCTTTTTTCTTTAATGTTCCCTTTAAATGTAACAACAGTAGCGATACTATGTTCTTCATTTTTCTCCCTGTGAAGTAGTGAAGCAGGTTTGTATTATTATATTTACATGTGAGGAATATGGGGCTCAGATAAGAAATATGACTTCCATTACTCACAAAGCTTGTGAGTGTGGAAATAGTATTTATCTCAGATGATGTGACTGTGAGTGCTATTCATAAAGGAAGCAAGAAAATGTGAGAAATGATTTAATTTTTTATTATGGGAGTTGAAATGAGGGTTGCCTGGGGGAAATGTACTGTTTCCCAAGAAAGGAGAGTTAGGATGAGACACCAGATTGTGGGAATATTCTGGAGTCTAGGAAATGCAGGGACTGGACATCTCAGAGTGACAAGACAGTCACCTGGCTGATTCCTGCTCACACTACAAGACTCAGCTGCCAACATGTCACTCTTCTGACAAGACTTTTCTGATTCTTCGGTCCAGGTTTGGCCACTTTCTCTTTTAACAGCAGCCTCTGATTCTCCTTGCAGCACTTCCATGTTTATAGTTGGTCTCCCAGTGGATTGTTAACTCTGAGAGCAGATGTCCTCATGACTGTGCCTTAGGCTAAGTGCTATACCTGGATTACAGATGGGACTCAGTGCACACGGTTGCTGAATGAATGAGAAAGAGGGAGGCTGGGGCTCCCAGAAAGGCAGGTTATGCCACGTTGTCTCTCAGCTCTCATGCTTCTGTGGTCTTTTGAGGGGCCTCCAGATTTAAATATCAGTTTGATTATAGTAAAAAAGGGGTCAAATGAGGTACTCCCAAGGGAACCAAAGGTGAACAGAAATGGCAAATTTACCACCTTAAAAATGTCATTGGGGTCTTTACAATTCAAGATAGAAGATGGACAACAATGGTCAAAAATTAAGAAATGCAGTTTAACATCAATTTCCAAGAAGCTGAGATGCAGGAAATATTTATAAGTCTGCAGACCACAGAACAGAGCAGGAGGAAATTATTTTCGGTGAAAGCTTTCAGGGCCAGGGAAGCAAAGCAGTATGATGTGTCAGGCAAACACTTCTGCAAATAAGAGCAACCTATGACTGGTGATGAAACAGGTCAAGCCTGTTTGTAAAGACTCTTCAGCTCCGCTTCTGGATCGCTAGACAAGCATTTGGTAGCCTGCCCTGCTTGCCCCCGTGAAAGTACATCATACAAACTGGGTCATTCTTGTCATACCCAACTGAAGCAGAGTTGAGAAACCAGGGGGAAAAAACACTCAAGGTATGAAACATTGCTCCAAAAACTGTAATTTTTTGCAGCTGAAGCTGCCTGCAGTAACCTGAAACCAATTTTATCAAGTGACTACTGAAAAGACCAGTTTTTTTTTTTTTTATTATACTTTAAGTTCTAGGGTACATGTGCATAACGTGCAGGTTTGTTACATATGTATACATGTGCCATGTTGGTGTGCTGCACCCATCAACTCGTCAGCACCCATCAATTCATCATTTATATCAGGTATAACTCCCCAATGCAATCCCTCCCCCCTCCCCCCTCCCCATGATAGGCCCCAGTGTGTGATGTTCCCCTTCCCGAGTCCAAGTCAGCTCATTGTTCAGTTCCCACCTATGAGTGAGAACATGCAGTGTTTGGTTATCTCTTGTGATAGTTTGCTAAGAATGATGGTTTCCAGCTGCATCAATGTCCCTACAAAGGACGCAAACTCATCCTTTTTTATGGCTGCATAGTATTCCATGGTGTATATGTGCCACATTTTCTTAATCCAGTCTGTCACTGATGGACATTTGGGTTGATTCCAAGTCTTTGCTATTGTGAATAGTGCCGCAATAAACATACGTGTGCATGTGTCTTTGTAGTAGCATAATTTATAATCCTTTGGGTATATACCCAGTAGTGGGATGGCTGGGTCATATGGTACATCTAGTTCTAGATCCTTGAAGAATCGCCATACAGTTTTCCATAATGGTTGAACTAGTTTACAATCCCACCAACAGTGTAAAAGTGTTCCTATTTCTCCACATCCTCTCCAACACCTGTTGTTTCCTGATTTTTTAATGATTGCCATTCTAACTGGTGCGAGATGGTATCTCATTGTGGTTTTGATTTGCATTTCTCTGATGGCGAGTGATGATGAGCATTTTTTCATGTGTCTGTTGGCTGTATGAATGTCTTCTTTTGAGAAATGTCTGTTCATATCCTTTCCCCACTTTTGGATGGGGTTGTTTGTTTTTTTCTTGTATATTTGTTTGAGTTCTTTGTAGATTCTGGAAATGAGCCCTTTGTCAGATGAGTAGATTGCAAAAATTTTCTCCCATTCTGTAGGTTGCCTGTTCACTCTGATGGTAGTTTCTTTTGCTGTGCAGAAGCTCTTTAGTTTAATGAGATCTCATTTGTCAATTTTGGCTTTTGCTGCCGTTGCTTTTGGTGTTTTAGACATGAAGTCCTTGCCCATGCCTATGTCCTGAATGGTACTACCTAGATTTTCTTCTAGGGTTTTTATGGTATTAGGTCTAACATTTAAGTCTCTAATCCATCTTGAATTAATCTTCATATAAGGAGTAAGGAAAGGATCCAGTTTCAGCTTTCTACTTATGGCTAGCCAATTTTCCCAGCACCATTTATTAAATAGGGAATCCTTTTCCCATTTCTTGTTTTTGTCAGGTTTGTCAAAGATCAGATGGTTGTAGATGTGTGGCATTATTTCTGAAGGCTCCGTTCTGTTCCATTGGTCTATATCTCTGTTTTGGTACCAGTACCATGCTGTTTTGGTTACTGTAGCCTTGTAGTATAGTTTGAAGTCAGGTAGCGTGACGCCTCCGGCTTTGTCCTTTTGACTTAGGATTGTCTTGGCAAT